>NW_008592417.1:2541-6288 GCF_000691845.1 Merops nubicus | reverse complement strand
TGCCTCCCACGCGGGAGCGAGATCCCACGGCGTTCCCTGGGCTTTCGGCTCCCGCCCGGCCGGGGCCCGCGGGTCCCGGGGCTGCGCTTGAACTCTGGACGCCGTGTTGTTTTCCTCCTTGCGCTGCTGCCTGGCGCCTCGTGACTTTTATGGCCTGTCACGGAGGGAAGGCAGAGGAACGAGAGGCGAGATACCTGCCGGCTGCTCGCTCCCGTCCCCTTCCCGCAGCCCCCTCGAAGCTCCAGCCACTGCAGCAGCTCGGATGGTAACCTCAGCACCCCAAACCACCTGCCTGCGGACTTCAGAGCTCTCGTGGCTCTGGCCTGACCCATCCTACCCCCAGCACCCCTCTTCTCCTTCCACTTGAAGCTTCGTTTATTCCCAGAGCAGGGATAAGGTCTGGATCAAGCCTGGTAGGGACTACAGGGGCAGAGAAGGAGAGCTGAGCTCCACTTGTCTATGTTGCCTTGTTGCACACTTTGCAAAGGAGCTGATAAATGTGGATGCCATTGGCTTTTCCTTGAGTTGTGTGCCTGTTCCTCTCTGAGCAAGCCACATCCATAACATTGTCCTGAAGTTTTATGACCTGATTCTCTGGTGTTTTGGAGTTTCTCAGCACCTAAGTGGCTTGTTGGAGATGGATTGGATCAGGGCAGAGTCCTTCTAAAGGGTTGCATAGGAGGGAGGTGGCTTGGATTAGAGGAATAATGTATGGGTGACCCAGATTTCATAACTGTGACAGAATTGAGTGAGGAAGAGGCATCTGTAAATCAAGCTTGAAGTTGTACCAAATCCAAATTATTCTTGATTTTCAGTTGCTGATGCCTTCTGTGTAGAATCTCATTTTCCCAGCTTGTGACCAATGGTAGCAGTTGTACTGCACTGTCTGTACTATGCTGCCTGGTGAGCTTGATAAACCTGTGAGTGGGGTTATAAGGTGTAATTCCTAGTGACAATAGGCAACTGTTGGTGCTCTCTGACATGCTGGGACTCAGATATGTCCTCTGGGAACCTCTTGGGCATCCTGATAGGTTTTGCTGGTAAGACTCTGTTCCCTGGGACTTTTTAAAAAAAAAAAAATCATCCTGTTAACTTTAGACAGAACTTTGTTCTCTTGAGTCCTATCCTTTCTTATGGTTCACTTGTTTCAAGTGCCTTCTAGAGGTAAAAAGCCAAATTTTGCTACAGAGTGGTTTTTTTGTTGTTGTTGTTTGTAATTGGTGCTTTTTTTTTTTTAAAGTACTCTGGAGTCTGATTTAAAGTGGGATATTTTATTTAGTTTGTATGCATGTAGATTATGTTCACTCTCCATGATTATTCCAGGCAAAAGAGAAGAAACAGCCTACGAGGGATTTCTAATTTGTAATTGAAATCACATTTTTTTCCAAGAATATTTGATTCTGAGGGTTACTTTGCTTTCTGTCATCTGTTATCTTTCCAGTTTGATGTTGGCTGCTTAGCTACTGCTTAGCTGAATTACAGGTAGCTAGCTTATTTCAGGAGTCGTGACTGGTAAGCGTTGTAAGTCCTTTCAGCTTTGCAGCTCCTCACTGAGCTCTCGTTGTATCTTTTAGTGAAGTACTTAGAAGTCACTTCACTGCAAGTGTAGTTGTGCTCTATTGTTTCAGCACTTAGGCTGTACAGAGAGAAATTGTTTCCCTCTTCTGTGAGGTGTTACACAGTTGATATTCATAGTATCAGCCATTCGGGGACAGATGCCTTATTCTGACCCCTGGCAGGTATTTACATTCCCAGCTGGTTATCTCTGCATGAAATCCAAAATTCTATTAAGAAAGTACTCAGTCTTGATTTCGAGATATCAAGTGATAGACTGCGCTGGTTCCCCAGGTAAACTATTCCAACAGCTGATTACCCTCACTAATTTCTTATCTCCATCTGTCCAGCCTGGTTCCTAACCACAGAGTCTTCCTACGAATCTTCATGGCAGGTTACAGAGCCTGTTGCTGCCAGGGGGAGATGTTCCAGCAGGAAAGATGACCTCTTGTACTGCAAGCTCACAGGTGCTGCTTGAAGGACCAATCCAGGTCTCATCCAGCCCAGGCTGCAAGCTTCTGCTGCTTCCCTTAGATCAGGCCTAGTGACCAAGTGGCCTCAAATTGGTTTGTTCACTGCTCCAACTGAAAATTACCCCCCTTCCATAAACAAAAAAAAAGAGCAGGACTTTTGGATCTGGAAGTTGGCTCAGCCTGCTCTGTGGCCAGAGGGTGCTAGGTCTGATACAGAAGGGTAGCATGCCACTGGGCATGAGAAACATGGAGAGAGACTACCACTTTTAGTAGCAGCCTCATGCCTGTGCTGGATTGTCATAAAATCCTAGAATTATTTAGGTTGGAAAAGACCTTCAGGATCATGGAGTCCAGCCACGGGGGTGAGGATTAGATGCAAGATGGAATCGTACGTTTAGTTCCTGCGTTTCTGCACTCAGATAAACAGGCTGTGGTTGCAGTAATCCTCTCAGCTGGCACTGCTGCTGAAAGAAGCTGTCGTGCCTACCTGTTGTCATCCCTGGCTGTTCCCTGCTCTGGCTGTGTGTGAGACCACACGCACGCTGGAAGAGGAAGGACAATGTAGGGGTGGGAATAAGGAGGGCAGAGAATGGGAATCTTTTTGGCAAGCTGAAGTGCTTGTGAAACTAAAGGCTTGAGATGCAGGCATTGTCACAAGCACACCTTACTTTAAATCTTAATGGAAGCTAATGCCTTTCTTTGCCTTCTCTTTGCAGCAGATGTGTGAGAGTAGCAGGTCGATCCCTTGCGTGACTCAGGAGAACTGGGTATAGGTCAGGTGCATTGATGTTTTTGGTCAAGCAGCACGTGTTGGAGTTAAGACTGCGTGGGAAAGAACTCTTAATGTACAAAGAAGATCTGTGCCTTGTCTGTGGTGTACTATATGAACCTGTGAAAGGTTCACCAGTGCAGAAAAGTTGCAGACTAAGGTATACGTGCATTCTAGACATGAGATTCTTGGTGGTTTTCGGTGCCTGGGCAAGATCAGGTTCCCTTTTGGGAAAGCTTTGTTGTTCTTGTCTCTTCCATTAACAAGTGAGTCCAGCTTTCTTGCTCTTCTAAAGGAATTATTTTGCTGGGACAAAATCCGTTCCAAATCTACTGTTTTGAAGACAATAATAATAATGTTCCTTCATGTGCACCACTAAACACTGCAAGGGATGTGGAACTGAGCCTGTGGTGGAGAATTGTTTTGAGCTGATGGTTTGGGGGTTGGATTGTAGCTAGATGAAGTCAAAAAAGACATTCCCATGGCTTTGGGACAAGTTCAGTGTAAGGGCAGAGGGAGGGGTGTTGGTTTTATCACTGGGAAAAATTGAGAAGGGGGAAGGTGAATAACTGTGACATGTGTACAAATGTATGTATGTGTAAATAGACACACACAAGTAAATGTATACAAAATAGAGGGTGTTCTGATGCTAGAGGAGGTTGAGGAGGAGTGGCTATAGGAACTGTAAGAGGATAGTATACAAGAAGTGAACTGAAATGGGAAGAAGCTCATGGACCTGCTGCTCAGACAATACTGCATTTATGACAGAGCTGGCCATAAATCAGCTTGCTGAGAACGTTTCCTATTTGCAGTAAGTCCTGCAGAAGTGTGTGACATTCAGACACCAAACTACCTCTTTGTAGTCTCAAACTAAACATCTAGCTGCATGGAGTTCTTCAGTGTGTGAGGTCCCCTGCCCGTGGCATTGCTGGTGCTCAGAGTGTGTTCAAC
>NW_008592417.1:0-2510 GCF_000691845.1 Merops nubicus | reverse complement strand
TGCTGCTGATGGTACACAAAACTTCCCAAATCCTCACTGGGGTCGAGTTGAGGTAGTGCCCAGTGGGATCCACCAGCTTGGTGGTCCCCTGCATGTCAGAGCAGAGTCACCCTCTGATGACAGACCCAACCTTGCACAGGGGTGACCAGAGAAGGAGAGGTGAATCCCATGGTAGAGCATATGCATCCAAATTATAACCCTCTGGAGAGAAGGGGATTAGGCTTCTGATGGTAGAGCATATGCATCCAAATTATACCCCTCTAGAGAGGAGGGGATTAGGCTTCTAGTCCTGTCAGGGCACGATTCCTTTGGGTAACAGTAGCCCCAAGATAGTTGGGGGACACGTGGCACAAGGCTTGGGCTAGAATCAGACCTGTCACCTGCTGGAGGTGGTCATTGTTCATGGGTGCCACAAGGTGGCTGCAAGGGCTACGAGTGCACATTCACTTCATGGTAGCAATAGCTGCCCAGCTCATTGTGAAACTGCCACATACACCGTGGCTGGGAGGAGGGGTGGCCAGAAGAAGATGCTTTGCCCACAGGGCTGCTGGGCAGCTACAAAAAAATAAGCATGTGTGAGCTTGATGGTGTGTATGCTTTATGCTCACAAACGTTTACAGGTATAATGATCAAAAGTGCCCACATAGATTCTTTGAATGGTGTAAGTCTTAACTGGACCCTTGTGTCTTTACTGCAGAGTCCTGTCCTGTGAGGAGGTGCTAGTGAAAGCTTTGTAAAATGACCCCAGTAAAAGTGTAACTTTGCTGGTGTGCTTCATTTCCTAGCAGAAGGAAGGATGCCACAGCCATGCCAGTGCCCAGCAAAGCTCTGCTGCTGTAGCTGTGTCTTCAGTGGGTCTAGGCTCTAAGCAAAGTCCTTTGGGCATGGATTAAGCCTGAGCTTCTGTTCAGATGCAGAAGTTTTGCTGTAGGTAGTCCACAGTGCAGGCACCTGAGGGTGACTCTGGAGCTAAGAGATGTAATCCAGCTGCACCGTCGGAGTCGATTTAATTTCTGAAGTTCTGAGAGAGATCACTGTCTGGTTTTACAGGTGGGGAGTGCAGGTTGGTAGCAGTGAAGCTGAGAAAGTGCAGCGTGTATCTTCTGCCCCTCTGTTGCTGGATTTATAGGAGAAGAGATGTTCCAAGTATACTGACAGCCCTGCAGAGCAGAGATGGTGCCTCAGTGTGCAGTACTGAACATGGAGATGGTTTGGTCCTGATTGTTGGTATTGCAGGTGGCTCAAATAACTCTTCCTACTGTTTGTCACTTCTCTGCATCTCTCTCTCTGTAACTCACTTTGTGCATATGTCAGACTTGAGTCTCAGTACAATATACCTGAGAGATCCTACAGGTGGTTTTAGGACAGTGCACTTCTCTTTCCATTCTGTGCCCCTTCCCAGAAAGCTGTTTTCTCTTTTTTTTAGGGAAGAAGAGGTTCATGGTGGACTGTGGATAGCACTGAGAAGGCTGCAGTACAGCACACAACCTTGCCAAGACCACACTCTGACAAACCTTGAAATGCAGAGAGAGGATGCTGTGGAGTGTCTCTGAAATGCAGAGACAGGTGAAGAGGAGTGAGAGCACCTCTAGTTCTATAGTAAATTTTTGGTCAGTGTATTTTCATAAATTCACAAGTGATTGAGAGAGGTGGGTTCACCCCTCAAGTTGCCCAATCACTTTTTAACAGCGTCTGGTGCTGTGTGGAAGGATGAGAAGCACATTTCTGCCCTGTCACTCTCTGCTTCTTCCCTGGGCACCACTGGGAAGAGGAGGTGTTCTCTTAGTGCACGTGAGAGGGACTGAAAGGGAACCCATAAGGTCTTGTAGGGACAGGGTTGAGACTCCTTATTTCAGTCCAAGTCCTGTGCCATCTGGGAAGGCAGTCACCTTCTGACGTTGCTTTTGCAGCCCACCTGAGCTTCCTGCCCCTGCACAGTGAGTAAACCCAGCCCTTTCCTCCAGAGAGGTATAGAGAAAGGAAGATGAGCAATTTGGATGTATCTGGAGCAACAAAATGTGCCTTATCCTGGAAGAACAAGGCCAGGCATGCCAGTTATGTCACTGTAGTGTGTGCTCTGACCAGTCACAAGGGAGGGTCAGGGCCATAAAAAGCAGCCTAAAATTGTGGCTGCATGTGTAGAAAGTCATGACAGCTGAGTTGCCCAGTGGGTGTTATCAGACACACCAGAGCTGTTTTTCCTTCATTCTGCATGCAGCATCACTTTTACCAAATCAGCTGCTGAGTGTGTAACAGTAGCGATATCAAAGGCCTGAAAATAGGTATCTGAGTGTAAAAGGGGGAAAAGGGATTAATTCTGACAGTCACAGCAAAATAACTTTAAACAGAGCAAGGAGAGCTGAGATGCCAAGAAAAGATGAGATGTGCTGCGTTGCGTGTGCAGTGAAAACTGGCACAGTCAGAAGTCTCAAGACAACATGGAAGAAAATCTGCCCTGAAATGTTTTGTTTACTAGAACATTGCCTTAGAAATGTTAATGTGAAAGATGG
>NW_008592416.1:0-546 GCF_000691845.1 Merops nubicus | reverse complement strand
TGACCTGCTGCCCACACTCCTCTGAATTCACCCCAGGACACCAATGGCCTTATTGGCTCATTGAAACTTGTCGTCCCCCAGCACTCCCAGGTCCTTCTCTGTGGAGCTGCTCCCCAGCAGGTCACCCCTCCCCTGGTGCAGGGGGTTACTCCTCCCCAGGTGCAGGACCTACACGTGCCCTTGTTGAACTCCATGAGGTTCTTCAATTTGCCATCCCCCTGTACAGCCCCCAACCCACTCTGACCGCTGGTGTGCCCAGCCACTCCTCCCAGTTCTGTATCACCAGCAAACCTGCCCAGGCTCCACTCCCATCCTTTCACTGTGGAATAAGCTGAACAAGACTGGACCCAGTCCTGACCCCTGGGGAACACCACAAGCCACAGGCCTCTGTCGAGGCTCCGCACTGCTGATCACAGCCCTGTGAGCCCTGTTCTTCAGCCCTTTCCCAACCCCCCTCAGCCCCAGCTCATCCTCTCCATCTGCCCTTGAGCCACGGCAGCAGAGAGGGCCCTGCCTCCACCTGTTTTGCCAATGGCCAGGCCCAAC
>NW_008592415.1:19727-20140 GCF_000691845.1 Merops nubicus | reverse complement strand
CCCAGGCCGGAGCGATGGCAGCTGCTCAGCGCCAACCTCAAAGCCGCCGCGATCGAAACTCGGCTTTGAGGTTCGATGAATCCAGTAACCTCAGGCAGCAGGCACGGGAGACGAGCAGAGCTTGCCGTGGGGCTGTCGGCAAAGCCATCTGGTTGCCTGCCTGGCCACCCGCTCCCCAGAAACGGCCAACCTTGGGCTGACTCCATGGGGCATCTGGCACCCAGCGCTGCCAGTGCATGCATTGGGAGCAAGTCCCTGTCTTGGGCAGCTTGGGCTAGAGCTAGAGGAGAAGGATGCTTGAGCCGTTGTAGCTGGACTTCCGGGGACCAAAGCTCTATGAGAGCCCAGGTTTAGCAATGTGGGAGGTTCGATTCGATCCCAGGCATTTGGTCCCTAGCTCTTAGTTCACCAGA
>NW_008592415.1:7846-19696 GCF_000691845.1 Merops nubicus | reverse complement strand
TAAGTCCACCATATGATCTGAACGCCTAGGGAAGCTGCCAGTGTGTGCATCTTGCTTCTTGCTCAGCTCCCCAGGCAAATCAGGGCAAATTGCAAAGCTGTCCCCCCGCCATCCCCCATCCACCTCTCTGTTGAGAAACCAAGTCCCACCTCATGTTCGTCGATTTGTACAGGAGCAACCCACCACAACAGTGACTTGAGAGCTTCAGGGCTCTCCTTTTATCTGCTGTGCTGCTAACAGAGGAGAGAGAGAGGGGTTTAATTATCCTCAAGTGTCAGTTCAAGATAAATCTTCTGGGACACTGCTCTTGGCAGGTGCGAAATAACAGGACATTTTTGTGCACAGGAGGCTGAGCTGCAAACAGCTCAGTGGTTTAATTGGTGGCTCCTAGGAAGGTTTTGTATCAGGGTACGGAAAATGGGACTGTGCAGGCTCCAGCAGTGCTCCTGGTGCTACAGCTGTGGCAAAGGAAAGATGGGTACTGAAGCCTGAGAACTTTTTCTGGTGACCTCACTTTGGGAGCTTGGTGGAGAGAGGGTGCTCTGTGCTGGTAGCACAACCCCAAGTCGATGTCGTCCTCTGAGGGGCTGATGTTTTTCCAGAATCGCTTCACTTCTGCCCATCTTGTGGGTCAGTTCCCAGGGGAGTCTTTGCAGGGCCATCAGAAGACGTGCCTGGTTTTATGGGGTACCCAGGGAGCCAAGAATGAGGGAATTACCTCCAGAACCAAGGCGCCCCAGAGCTGTCTTCTAGGCATGTAAGGTGGGATGGCCTCAGGGTTTATCGAACAGCTTCTCCTCCCTCCTCCTGCCAAAATCTCTGAGATGCTTTACAGGAGCTCTCAAGATAAGCATTTGAAGAGTTTCAGCTCTCTGACTCTATGGGGAAAAGCCTCTTCCAACTCCAAACAGCTGCAGCAAGGGAGCTTGGCATCCCAGGAGGGGGGGATGTCCTCGCCCTGCCAGGGCTGCAGTGCTGGGATGCATGGAGCATCTGTCTCCTCGTCTCCCAGCCCACCTGTGCCGTGCTCGTTGGCCCCTGGAGCTGGATTAGGATCGCAGAGCAGAAGCTTCTCCATACGGTTCTCCAGCTGTGCCGTCCCACCGTGGCCATAGTGCTGCCACCAAACGTGGCTTCTCTGCGGCTAGACCCTAGAACGTGTGGGTCTGGGACACACCAGTGGGAGGAAGATGGACATCATATTTTATTTAATTGTTCATCCAGGTGTGCTGGGCTCTTCCCTGTCATCATTCCTTACCCCTCCCAGGGGAGTGTAGGACAAGTGTTTGAAAGAAAAGGTTACCCGCAACCCTCCTGGCTTGTTGAAGGGGATGCAGATACAAGGAGCTGGTGCCGCTGCTTTTCTGGATGAGGCTGTGGTGTTGTGATTGTAGTTATGTTCCTTGGGTTAGGGTCCAAGATAATGACTTGTCTGTACTTCATTTCAGTGCTGGATGGGACAAGCCAGCCCTTGAGCAGGTCCCACCAGCATGTAATAGCAGCTGGCATTAGAGATCTGGGGTTGGTCCTGTCTCATCCCTACCAACCACCTGTCCGTTCTGCCTCCTCTTGCTGTTCACTGGCGTCTGTTGCTGACACTGTAAGGAGACATTTAGTAAATGTCCTTGTAAGACGGTGAATTTTGGAGATGTGCAGATAGGGTCTTTGAGGAAGATGTCATCTTGGTGCCGTCACCTTCCCATTTGTGTGTGGTGGATGCTGCTGTTTGCTCACAGCTGTGCTCCAGGCCTGCCCGAGTAGCAGCCCTCCTTTGCTTCAGTGAACCTTGCAGGTTGTTGTTTGGGTGCAGACTGTGTTGGTGACCACTGTGGCTCTGAGAAGAGGCTTTCTTGTTGTACTTAGCTGTGCCTGACTCTCTAACAAAGGTGTTTTGGAGGTGTGATTGAGGAGCAGAGACTTTTCCTAACTTCCCCTTGGAGGTCAAGCTGCTGTGAGATGGGCTGGACCAGGTGAGAGCAGAACCCTTACTCATTTCAGCTGCAACAAGCTTTTGATGCCACCTGTGACAGAAGCATATTTAGACTTGATGTATTTCCATGGCCTTGACTTTGGGCTTTGGATCAAGGCGTAAGAGCTTTTGACACACACAATAAAGGAAAAAAAAAAATAAAAATGAAAACGACAATCCTAAAAATGTTTGCAAATCCAAGAGCTTATCCTCACCCCGGGTAGGCAAAATTAACCAAGGGTGGGATCAGTAAATCACAGAATCGGCCACTTTCATCCTCAAGCGTGAGGCGGCTGGGAGCGCAGCCGGCACAAAGCAGCGCAGCCACACCGAGTCTTTGCAGGGATGCACAGGATCTGGCACCACAGGTTTCCTCTCTAATACCGTTGCAGCAGGGCTCCCAGCAATACATGGTCAGGGCTGGGCCTCGGCTGGGTGTGATCCAGAAGGAAAAAAAGGCTGCTTGAGGTACAGTGGGTACTCAAGGAATGAAGCACTTGCCAGGGTGGTGGGAGGGACAGTGGCTGATCTGGGACCAAATGGGCTAATGCAGGCCCCCACCTTTGCCAAAGGAGTAACTTCTTCCTCCTCAGCGCTTCAGTTTTTGGTTGAACTCCCATGATTTTAGCCCAGGGAGAAGATTTAAACAATCCCTGCAAAGCTGAGATCATCCCATATGGAGATCAGCACATCAATGCCAACAATAATAACTGTAAAGGGGCTGGTTGTCCAGCATCCTGTCGCTTTAGCCGCTCTCCTACCTCCACTTGCCAGGAAAGCTCGTCTCCAGCAAGGCTGGTCTCTGCTGCTGAGCAGTGGCCATCATCTCCTGGTACTTGGGGGAGCAGTGGGGAGGTAGAGCAGAGCTGTCTGGCGAGGTGGGAAGGCATCAAGCTGCCCTGGCATATCAACATCAGTGTCGCACAACACCTCGAGGCAGCCTCTGCCGCAGCTGACCATGTGTGGGGCATGTGTCAGCAGCAGCAGGGAGAAGATGGGCTGGCATCTGGCCTTCAAATCTGTCCTCCTGCTGTGCTGAGAGCAAACTAGGGGTGGGCAGAAGTAAGGCAGGTGGCATCTCCCTCACCTGCGCTTGCAGGGAGACAGACTGGTGCGTGCTCTGTGGGCAGCAGTGAGCCTGGGCTGCCTCAGGGTGAGCTGTGAGTGGAGGACAGCACAGGTCTCCTTAAAGTCATCAGGGGCTCAGAAATACAGTGCAGTGAGAGCGTCACAAGCGACTGAACAGTTTTTTTTGGTGTGTTTGATTCTGGGATGTCGGTCGGGGCAGCGACAGCTCCCAAGCACCCTGGTGGTGTTGGAGGCTAGGGTCAGGCCAGTCCATCTGGAGTTTCATGGCATTATCTCTTAAATGCCTTTAACTGCAATAGGATGGCCTGACTGATTGGATTGTGCTCAGTAATTAGTTAGCTGGGTGCACTGTACGGGAAGCAGCTACAGTGGGAAGAAAAGGGGGAGCCTGCCAGTGGGAGCTGTTAAGCTTCAAATGGACGTTTCTCATTAAACCAGTGTCATGCGGCATTACTGGCTGGGCACAGGGGGTGAGTTCCAGTGTCCTGGCCTTTTTCCAAGCTTCTAACTGGTTTTGCTGCCAGGCTGCTCCCCCAAGCCCAGCGTGCTACACCCCAGTCCTGCTGTGGGAGCCACCGACACAGCCAGCCTCAGGGACCCGCTGCGAGGAGAGCTGGGGCAAGCTGGGGTGTATGCAGGGGTGCTGAGGGGGTGCCCTCTCCTCAGAGAGCCCTTGACAGGGTGACCGACCCTGCAAGGGGCGTGGGATGGTGCAGCCAAGCAGCTTTCCCATGCCAGTGCTGGCTTCCGTGACTCGGAGGCTCCTGGGGAGGGCTGGCAGGACCCCTGCTGCTCAACCCTCCCTGGCCAGGGCACTCGGGCTGCTCCCTACTCCTCCTGCCCTGCGTTTGCTCGGGCTCCTTTGTCTGCTTTTAGCATCCGGTTGTATCTTTAAACAGAAAGCATCCCTCTGAGGTTAATTGCTTGTGTTTTTTTCTCCCTTTGTGTTTACTGTGGGGATTAATAAGGAACTGCAGTGTAAGGGAAATCGGCAGTGGCTCCTTGTTTATTGTTTAATTTAGGAAAATGATGCTGGGCTGGGCTCAGCCTGCCTGGTGCTGGGCCAGGGGCAGGGTGAGCATCTGTGTGCCCAGGGAGCCAGGAGGCAGGTTGCCCCTCAGCTGTCCCTGACAGGAACTGTGCCTTGCCCCTGGGTGTCTGCTCAGCTCCTTATGGTCCCTGTAGTTCTGGCTTGCTCAGACGTTTCGGGTCTTTTTTCTTCTCTGTTTTTTAAGGGGATCCTTTCTAGGGATGTGTGAAGCCCTGCCAGTTGCTAAGTGCACCTTGCTTGTGGCTCCAGACCCTTTTGTGCAGCTTCACCACCCCAGACCCTCCCCTGGCTCTGGTCAGGGGCTCCCTGACGGTGCAAGGAGGCTGGGGTGGAGGAGGGCACTGTAAAACTCCAGAGGGTCGGCATCGTTGCCAAGCTGCAGAAGAGTTGTAGTGCCCTCTGTACCAAAGGCTGATAAATCTTGGAGGAAAAAAACAAAAACCAACATAAAAGGCATGTGACAGCTCTGCTTAACCCACAGAGGAAACCCACGTCAGTTTAAAAGAAAAGCTTTTAAAAATAGATTTTTTTTTTTTAGCAGAGAATGCCACTCAGGAGAGTCAATGAGTTCTGCTTCAAGAGTTGGGAAACAAAATGCTCCAGGAGCTGTGAAATGAAACCCCTCATTTTCCAGCTCTCCAAGTGTCAGGCGTGGCTCCTCAAGCTCTCTGTTTTTCCAGCCTGGCTGTGTGTGATGGTTGCTGGCTGCTCCCGGCTGCTGCTGCTTGCTGGAGACGGGAAGCTGGTGAAGGGGAAGATGCTCTGACTTGGATCCGTGTTCCATCTTGCTTTGGTTTCCCACTTGCTGGCAGGGCCGAAGGGGGAGGTAGCAAGCCCTGTGGAGCATCCCTGATTTATTTATTTATATTTTAAAATTGGCTAAGGAGCCCTCTCATTTGCTTCAGCTCTGACTAATGAGGCGTGTCTCACTTTGACAACATGTCACAAGCAATAAATTTCTTGGGAGCTGCTGGGCTGCAGGGCTGCCCTCGTGCTCCTGCCTTCCTCCACATCACCCTGTGCCCCAGCCCATCCCGTGAGCGTCCTCCCAGGGAAGGAGAGGAGGGTCCGGCTATGGAAGCAGCTCTCCCTGTGGGCCAGCCTTGAGGCTGTGCATTAGGGAGCATCCTGTGTTGTCTGCTGGGGCTGGAAATTCGAAAGAAGTCACCGAGGACCCAGACCAACGGTTGTTTAGCAGCCACACTCTCTGCTGCATTTTCCCAAATGAGTGTGAGCCCTGTGCCAGGCTCCAGCCAATCTCACTGGCTGTTGGTGAACCAGCACGCAAGGGAAGATCTTATGGGAGACTTCCCATAAAAAATGCATTCTTTTTAACTGAAAGATTTTGCAGATACGTGTCTCCTTTGAGGAGAGAAGGGAATGGTCTCCAATAGGAAAATGCAGATGGGTCTATGATTTTCAAGGCATTGCCTATGGGAAGGTAATTTTGGCTTTATCAGAAGTGCCCTGGTGACCTCAGGGAGGTGCAGAAACTAAATCCTCCTTTGCTCCCCATCCTACCGTGGCCAGGCCATGGGGTGCAGCAATGGGGGCCGGAGCAGCCATCCCAGGATCCTCGCTCTGGAGGTAACAGCCTGGTGCCTAGCGAGAGCAGACAGCGCAGGTATCGTAGGGTACAGGTGCTCATGTAGGCAAGGAGAAGGGTGATGGGCGAGCTGGGGGCTGCCACCCTGGGGCAGAGATGCTCAGCCACATCTGGCCATGAAGGAAGGGGTTGAACGCTGCTTTGTTGGACACCTTTGTGCTGTTTGTCACCTGTTGCTGGGTGACACTAACCTTCACTCTCCCAGTGGCGCTAAGGGACTGCTCAAGGTTTCTAATCCTCAATGGGAAGCACCAAACTATTAAACACTGCTTCGCTTTGTGTTCTTGATGGATTCTCGCTAAGTGTCGCTCTTAGTGGCTCTCCACTGTTTGCTTTTGTTTTCTCCTCAATAGCTTGTCTAATAAACGCCATTATCTTGGGCACAAATCTACTTCATGTCTCAATTCCACTTGGCGAGAGTTGGTAATAACAGGAGAACAGCAGCCTTTGAAAAGGGGCTCTGTCACCAGCAGCCGGGGATGCCACGTCTCCTCTTCCCACACCTGTCCCCAGAGCGGATAAAGGCGAGGGGAGGGTGCGTGGCCAGAAAGCAAAAGGGGCATCTGCCTGGTAAATTGGATATTGAAGCGGTGCCGGCAGCAGTCGGTGCAGCAGCCCCGGGGAGCAGGGCAGCTCAGCCCCTGCCACCTTGGTAATTAGAGAAGATGGGCTTATGGCCTGGGATCCTTCCTAATTCTAGCCGATTAGAGGGGAAAAAAGGTGGCGAAGAACGACAGCTTGTCAGGGAGGGAGATCAGAAGTATTTCTTACAGCTTGAAAGAGCTTCTCATCTATGGCCAAATAAAAGCTGTCACCTCCCAGCATAAATCTGGTCCTGGAAAGGCTTTAACTGGTGGGTGCTGGGCTGCTTACTGGGTTTTGGGCCAGCCTGCAGGCCCATAAATGGGAATATTACGGCAGCACCATATTTTGTCTGAGGGCAGTGTGTTTCTGAGGGTGCTTAATCCCACTGAGACCTGGGTCTGATGCAGCAACTCTTGCTTGTTATCATCCCTCCTGCACGAGCTGCCGAGTGGTGTTCTAATTAAGGCAAACCCTATTTCTGCTGGACCAGGAGGCAGAGCTCAGCTGCTGCATTGTCAGAGCTCCCTGAGGAGCATTTCCCACACCTGGGGGAAGGGAACCATCAGTGGGAGTGTGCTGCCCAAGCTGCTCTTCTGAGCTCTCCCTTGCCCTGCTGCTGGGATGCTTGGCTGCCTCCAAGTTCTGTCCCCTCCTTGAGTTATACATACTTTATCCTCTAGGCACCTACTGCATCAAATCTTTTTAAAAGGCATTTTCTTTTTCTATTTTTTTCCTTGCTTGGTTCTTGCATTTTAAAAGGCACCCACCATGTGTGCAGCACTCAGGCATGCTCTCGGCT
Source organism: Merops nubicus (assembly GCF_000691845.1). Taxonomy (NCBI): domain Eukaryota; kingdom Metazoa; phylum Chordata; class Aves; order Coraciiformes; family Meropidae; genus Merops; species Merops nubicus. Next base: position 12,597 of record NW_008592415.1, on the reverse strand, counting down.
TCCCCCCAAATGTAATTGCTTTAAAACTGCAGACAGTTGGCGAAAGCAATTTTCTCTGCATTAGGGAAGTCTCCAGCTCCTCTCATCCTTCACGAGAGTCTCTCTGTGCCAGTCCTGCCTTCTCTCTGCCGCTCTGTGGTGCTCAGAACCGAGGCCTGTGGAACCTCTGCTTTCCAGGATGATGCTCTCCCTTTTCCAGGGCTGGGTTCTCTTGTAGCTTCTGGTGAGCAAGGGTGATGCTTGCCGGCATTGAAGCCCTCTCCTTGGCCCTGCTGCAAGCAGGGTGCCTGCTGGTGTCGTGTCTCCCTGGGTACCTGTGCCAGGCGTGTGCCCGTCTCAGCTTTACAGCTCCAATGCCCACATGTTTAACATGCTCTTTCTGTCTGCAGGACGTGTTGGGCTTTCAAAAGCATTAATGATGGAAAATAAATTGGAATCTGAGAGAAATAATCCTTAGGCGTTCTCTGTAGGCCTTGTCTTGCCTTGCCATCCTCAGCCATGTTGAAGGCTGTGACTGGAGGGGAATATCAATGAGGAGGAGCCCTGGGTCGCTCTGATCTGTTGTGATGCCTCTTGCCCAGTGGATCTGGCTGCAGGGCAACTGTCTGCTTGCTGGTGCTGATAAACCCAAGGGGTTCTGGAGAGGGTGGAACTGATGAGGCAGTGGTGGACCTTCTCAGCGGGCTTGCAGTCCTCAGTCAAGGAAGGTCAAAGAGCTTGGGGCACACCAGGGCTTCTGAGGGTCTGTGCCCTGCTTGGGGGGTTTAGTTGCATCCTGGCATGGGGCAGAAGTTGGCTGTGTCATAGTGGTTGTTAGCTGGCTGAGTATGAGCCGTCATGTGCCCAGATAGCCAAGTAGATCAATGGCATCCTGGTTGGTATCAGCACTAGGGCAGGGATTGTCCCCCTGTAATGGTTACTGGTGAGGCCACACCTTGAATCCTCACTCAAGGAGGACCTTGAGGGGCTGGAGTGTGGCCAGAGAAGGGCAACAAAGCCAGGGAAGGGGCTAGAGCATGAGTCTGGTGAGGAGCAGCTGAGGGACCTGGGGGTGTTGAGCCTGGAGCAAAGGAGGCTCAGGGGAGACCTTCTGGCTCTCCACAGCTCCTGACAGGAGGCTGGAGCCAGGTAGGGGTTGGGCTGTTCACCCAAGGAAGAAGCAACAGGAAAAGAGGAAACATCCTCAAGTTGTCCCAGGGGAGGTTTAGGTTGGACATGAGAAACAAAGTCTTCCCTGCCAGGGTTGCCCAGGGCTGTGCCAGGCTGTCCAGGGCAGTGGTGGAGTCCCCATCCCTGGAGGGGTTTCCAAGCCCTGGAGATGTGGTGCTGAGGGACATGGGTTAGTGGGGACCTGGCAGTGCTGGGGCAACAGTTGGACTTGGTGATCTTAAAGATGATCTTTTTCAACCAAGATGATTCTATGCTCTTTGGTTCTACATCAACCTGTCGTGGGGAACCAGGACTTTGTGTCAGTGACCCATGCTGCGGATGGAATTAGGTCATGGGGGAATGCACCTAAGTGTGCTCCACGCATGCTCCAGCTGCGGCGTTCCCTGCCCTCTGCTGAGACCACATCAGGTGTCGGTCTCCTGCTTGGAGGGGAAGGTGGGATCCCCTCCAGGACCGCTGCCCTCACAAGCATCAGAGGGCTGGTAGGTGATGGTTGCAGGATGTTTCCTGCCTGAAGCTCAGTTTCAGCCTGAAAAGAATGAAGCCTGCTGTGTGCCTGGAAGCCAAGGCAGGAGCAGGCTCAGCGGTGTGGAGCAGTCTGCCCCTCTGTCACCAGTGGTGACCACCTGAAAGGTGACTTCCCATGGCTGGGTAACCCAAACAAGTTCTCAGTGCTGACCTTTTCACAGCCATCTTTGGAGACTTTCTCTCCTCCTTTGTGTGTGCTACCCATGCTGGAGGGAGGATGCCGGTCACCCTTGGGATGTCCCTGCTGAGGCCAGCATCATCTCTGGAAGCACCCAAAAATCTTGGCTGGATACCCTCACAGCAGGGCCAAGTGCAGCAGCTTTGTCAGCATCAAAACTTTTCCTCCCTGGAGGAGAGCTGATGTGCCAGAAAACCTGCTCATTTCTCCTGCCCCTGCTCCTGCAAAACAAATGTGGAGCTGGTGTGGACCATGGGTCCATGGAGTGTCATCCTTCCTGCCGGCCTCCAGCGAGAGGCTGTTAAGGCTCCCATGCCTGTCTTAGCGTGGCCCCTGCGCTGCTCTTGGACACAAACCAGCCTTGTAATGAAAGCTTTTTCTATGTCTGTTTGTTTTCTGAGCATCAGTTTAATGTCTGGAAAATCCTGTTGCAGTGGAGCCTGGAGCACTTCAAAGATGCCCGAGGAGAGGATGGATGCTCTGTAGGGACCCTGGAGAGAAGCCCAGCCAGGCTCCACAGATTGCTGCCTGGTCTGAGGGCTGAACCTGGATCTGAAAAGCTGAGGTCTGGTGCCTCTGAGCTCTGGAGGCTGTATTGCTGAGCGTGTTTTCACTTGAAGTTTGGACATAAATTGTAGGGGTTTGGTGATTCTAGTGCTCAGCTTCTCATGTGCTCACACAGGGCATGGTGAGAGGGGCCTGTGGATCCCTCCCTTCAGGGGCTGGGTGATGCTGGTGGCTTTCAGCTCCCACCAAAGCCAGGGTCAGAGCTGTTTGGCTGCTCCAAGGAGCCCCATAGCTCCCCAAACCAGGACTTCTTGCAGTGGCGTCCTCCCAGTCACGTAGTTATGTGCTGTCTTAACGGTGTCAAGCTCTGAATGAGCTCGGGCAATTTGCTTTATAAAGCAGCGCATTAAAAATGTCAACACTCAGGGCATATTTTTAATATAATATTTCAAATTGTTTTGAAAGAAGCCAAGATCCTTCTTTCCCTCTTCATTAGGAATGTTTTATGTGAGAGATGAACAATAGAGAGAGTTTGCCAGAGTGAAAGCTTTCCCAAGTATTGGTTGCTGCTGAGAAATCAGCAGCTTTTTATATAAAAAAAATAAACCTCTTAATGCATAACAGGACAATTAAGCTGCGTGTAAGCTGCCAGGGAAAGTTGTAGGATTGGCTTTGCTGGAGATGTTGAAGGCCAGGCTTGACCGTGGCCGTTGGGCAAGCTCTAGGCACAGTGAATCACTGTTCTCCAAAGGGGAAGAGACTAAACGACCCACCAGCCGGGAGTCTCAGAAATACAGTCTGAGCTGCTCTGGCACTTTCATGCTGGGTAGTGAGCGGGTTTGTGAATCTTGCACTGTTTCAGCCCAGAAATGACGGCTTTAGCTTTTAACTTGCTTCTCGGCAGGACTGGAGGTGGCTTCTGTCCTGGTCTCCAGCTGGGAGACTTGGTCTCCTGCCACAGAAAGGATAAGACCTTCTGCCTGGTTGGTTGCAATGTTCTGCTCTGGCTGTCACTACTCAAAAGAAACAAAACCCACAGAATTCCCACAGTAGTACTTTCATCAGGGAAGATGGGTTTCTGTCTCTTCCTCCAGAGAGTTTCTCTTTCATCACAAGTTGGAGGAAACTTTCAGGGAACTTGGAACTTTCCTGTTCAACAAGGACAAACCTGGGGAGGTGGTGAGAGGGAGCTGTTCCCTGAAGCTCTCCATCCATCAGGCCTCCCCAGCTGCGGCCCCACAGTGGTGGTCTAAGATGATTTCCTCACGAAACGGAGGGCAGCCAAGAGTGTGGAGCCTTCCCCTGGTGGAAAAGTCTGCCTGAAAGCCAGGGAGCCCCATTAGCCAGGGCGGTGGACCCCGGAGAGAGGGATTGGAGCAAAGAGGGTGATCCCGCTGCCAGGATCAGCCCAGGAGAAGTGCTGCAGGCAGGAGAGCGTGCAGATGTTGACAGCTGGCTGCGCCGGGATGCGGGCAGTGCCTGGGTGTGGGCTCCGAACCAGGGCAGGGCAGGGGGGGTAGACGATGAGGTGGGACTGGGCACGTGTGTGTGTGCTCACTGCACGAGGCTGCTGCTGGGGATTAGGGGAGGCCCCGTGAGGAGCTCTCTGGGGATGCTGCACCATCCCCTCCTGCACCCAGGACAGGCAGGATTTGGTTGGGCTTCACCTCCCAGTAATCCTGCTGTTCAAATATTCTTCCTGCAGATCAATTTTTTTTTTTTTTTTTTTTTCCCTGCTCCTAAATGGAGTGTTTAAGCTTATTCTTTTCTTTTCTGTGAAAGAGGCAGTAAATCCTTTATCCTGCCTGGCTATTTCCGTGTGCGTATTTTCTCATTGTGCTCCAGCTTGTCAGCTGTGTCAAAGCCTGGAAACCTTGGCCTCTGTTGGACTCCAGACTTGGATTTCTCTGTATTTAACAACACAGGCTCCCTTGGACTAACAGTTCTTTTCTCTCCCCTTGGTGTCTTTTTTTTTTTTTTTTTTCTCCCAGAAATACCTCTTTAAAAACAGCCCTGAAAAAGGGAACAAGTGGAGAGGTAAGGGTCTGTCAGTTCATCCCTGGCACAGCCTGCCAGTGCTGGCATGGAGGCCAAGCTGTGATGTCCTCCTGCCCCCTGTGCCTCGGGGATACCAAGGCTGCCTGGGGGAAGGTGAACCCCCTCTCTGCCCACCCTGGGCGAGGGAACTTTCTGAAGGTTACCTGAGGAGCTGAGGTGCCTAGTGCTTTGGGGAGCACAAAGGCAGGATTCCAGCATGTCAGGGGCAGATGGGCACCACATACCAGCTCCAGCTGTGGTGCTCACTCCTGGGAGCAAGCTCAGGGTGTCTCCGGGGGGGGGGGGGGACATGTGCGGGGGGGCGGGGGCA
>NW_008592415.1:3379-7781 GCF_000691845.1 Merops nubicus | reverse complement strand
ACCAGGTTGTGGGGGTGGTGGCCACAGGTGGCACCTGGGTGGTGGCAGCAGCCTCAGGTGGTCGGTGTCCCCGGCTCCCCGCGAGCAACTCCACCAGCTTTGCTGGCTTGGCAGGTGCCACGGCAGCTTCTGACGGCGAGCAGCAGCGCCGTGCTTGCGCCAGAACAAAAGGATAAACAACGGAAACTGTGATTAATTAGCGCAGCTAATTAGCAGCATGGTCTGCCTGGGCTGGCGCTTGGTAAGGTGCCAAGATCGGAGGAGGAGCCAGGGGAGAGAAGGGTGGGAATGTCTCTGGGGAGAGGATCCTTTCCCACCAGCCCTTTGCAACACGCCTGTGCCGGGAGCTGGCATCGGGGCAATCGCCGCCTGTGTGCCTCAGAGGTGCTGCTGACATCCAGCACCACCATCCCCAGCAGCATCCTCCCGTCCCCTAGTGCTGCCTCCACTGAAATTGCTTCCCTCCGCCACCATCAGCACCAGGAGCGGGGTGTGAGGCCACCCCAGCGCTCCAGTGCCGCCGTTGCTAATTATTGAACCCTCGTTAGGGTCGGTGCAGTTGGCTTCCCCGTGACATAGGCTCCTCCTCGCTCGCCTTCCCCTCCGTGGTGTGCTCGTCAGATTCTTTGCGCTGTTTGCAAATTAGCAGAAGGACCACGATCGGCAAACAAATTTGCAGCAAGCGCGTGGAGGGCTCGGAGATTTGGAGGAATGTTTGGCAAATATTTGTCAGCCTCTACCATGAACCTGATGGATAATTTTCGTGACCAAGAGCTGCTGAGCGTCGCTGTCAACTTAGGATAGGATGCCAGAACTTCAAGTTAGGGATGGCTGCTCAAAAATACTTCAGCTAACAGTGCTTGGGTCTATCCCTCCTCCTGCCCTCTCGCTGTGCAGCACAGGGATATCTTCAGATGTGATACACTTGACTGCAGCCGTTGCAGGATCACATCATTCCCATTAAAAGGTGGTTGCGGCTAAATACCATGTGCTCAGCAAGGTCTAAAGCGATGCCCTTTGGAGTAATTGGGAGATGTGGCCCCTTTCCTGAGGACGGGAGAGTCTATTTTTCAAGGTGCCATCACTTTATTAGTAATTTGTTAAACACTGACTGCTCAAAACTGTTTGAGACGCAAAAAAAGGATGTGAGGTCTGCCTTGGGGACCTCGCCGCTATACAAATGCATTAAATCAAACCCGTGCCGGAGAGCACAGTGCTGCATGTGAGGGTGAAGCTGGTTAGAGGAAGGGTGAAGGTGCCACCGCCTCCATCAGCTGAGGGGCTTGCTTCTCTCTCAGTGTTGAAGTCAGGAGGAGTGCTTGCAGATCAGCAGGTGAAGTACCTGCTTTCCCTTAGCATTTGCAAGGTGGCTGTAGGATGCCTTGGAAGCAGGAGGGAGTTATCCCCTGGCCTTGTGAGCTCCCCAGTTGGGCCCATTGAGCTGGGGCATGCTCACGTTGTGTGTTCTCACGGGCAGGGGGCTGCTGGCCTGGGCAAATTTGTGCTTGCTGTTCCTCCCCACCAGCGATGCTCTAGGAACTGCTCCCAGGTATCATCCTGTGCTTGGCAGCAGCCCCTGAAGGGGTGCTGGACCTCTTCAAGTATTCACAGCTGCTTAGTGGCCAGAGCTAAGCAGGTCCCACCTGACTCCGCTCATTTCCTTGACAGTGGGGAGGGTGGAAATAAGACCAATGTAGTAAAGAATTGACACTGGAAGTTCTTCACTCTCCTAGCTTGCAAGTCAGACCTGCTGTGGGGTTGGGTTTGCCAGGGGTTGCCAGCCTGACGTCTCCTGTGCCTTCTCTCCTGCAGCCCCCTGCACCCAGGAGCCATGAGCTGCCTGCAGAACAGCCCCCCAACCGCAGCCCCCTGGTGCTGCTAGGCTTCCCCAGGAAGGTGCTCATCACTGGTGAGGAGAACCAACTGCCCACACCCAGCCTCTCCTATCACTCCCAAGGTAAGGATAGCATCTTTTATTTTTTTTCTGTGAAAAGCAAGGGGTTTGCAAATGTGAGTGAAAGATGGATTATTTCTGAGGTTGTTGCTATCTGCTCCTCAACCTCAGCTTGCCGGGAGGGTGATGTGCTGGCTCAGAGGGCAGATCGTTCCTTATCTTGCAATGAGAAGGAGATTTTGAAGGTGATTTGGTAGCTCCTGATGTGACCCATTGCTCACAGACCCTATCTCATCTGTGAGCTTGCTCAGAGTTTTAGAAGCTCCTGGGCTGCTGCAAGGAGCCAGGCTTGGGTGGGACTGTCCCTTGCGCCTGCCTCTGCTTCCCTGATGTAATTCCAAGAGTAATTGTGTATAATTTACCTCTTAACAATGCTCTGGAGGCTTCCCAAGCACATGCCACTTTTCCTCCCACTGTAAAAGGCCTTTGGGGTATTTTGGAGGCTTCCTGCAACTGTGGAGGGAGGTGCTTGGGAGGGGGCTGAGCCGCTGTCCCAGTGAAACACCTTCATCTGCTCTTTGCAGCAGGGCTTTTTGAGGTTAAAGAAGTAGGGCCTGGTTTGCAGAGAGCGACGGGTGCAAAGTTGGTGTTCATGGCTGAGCAGTGGAAATCGGGTTTAGAAACCGAAAAAAATACATTTCTGGGACTGTTTTGGGTTTTGAGATTTTTGAGCCTGTTGTTTTAAAGCTGCTTCTTGCAAACAGAGGCATCAGCTGTGTGCAGTAATGTGTGAGGATGACGACTTCCCCATGTGTGTAACCCTCTGTGCAGGGAAGCTGGGGCCTGTGGGAAGATGCAGTTGCCACCACCCTATCGTGGGGTGGCCACGGGCACAAGGCTCTTGTTTCAGGGGGTCTGTGAGAGGGTCATGGCAGCCCTGGTGTAAAAACATGTCAGAGCTGGCACCTGGCTTGTCCTGATTCCCTGGGGGAGCTCCCTGCCTTGTACCTCTGGTGCTGGGATTGACTGGGATGCTCCACCTGGGGAAGCAGGGGCTGGTTAGCCCTGCTAAAGGCTGACATCCTTGGCTGTAAGTATCCAGCCCATTCTGATCCTCCTAGTAGCTCCAGCACTGCTGTTTTCCAAAGAGTTATTTGATTCTTTGTGTTGCACTTCTCAGACAAATGGGTTTTAAATAAAACCCTCTGCTAACTCGTTAGGCCTCCTGTCCAGGTCACTTCCTGCATGGGTGATTTATAGGGCTGCTTTTAACATTTTATTAACTTGGAATCGCTGGGGCCAGTCCATCAGAGTCTCTCCCATTAGCTGTGGCGTTGGCAGCCGGGGGCATCGGGCTCTCCTGCAGGCTCCCTCGCTGCTGGGGAGGCTGCGGGGCTCTGGGAGTGCCTGTGGGGTGCGAGGTGGGAAAGAACAGGAGGAGGACACAGATAAAGAGGAGTAGATCTGGGATGGATAAGTGAATCGTACAGGGGTTAAGGAGATAATGAGGCTGGTGATCGTATCTAGGGAGCTGGCTTATCTCCTGCCGTTGGTACGTGTTTTCTCGGCCGCATCCGTGCAGCGCGTGGTGGACCATGCAGTATCACGAGGGAGAGAGCATCAGGAGAGGAGCGTCAGGCCTTGATAAGGAGCTGGCTGCTCCAGGCTGATCCTAGCAGGACGTTGCTGCCAGAACGTCCCCGAGGGCCCACGCTGAGTAGGGTGTGCCTGGATTAAATTCCTCCCATAGCAATGCCAGGGGTGGAGTCTTGATGCCAGTTCCCTGCCACCTCAAACCCTCCTCTGCAGCTCCTGGCCCCTTTGAGCCGAACCAGCCCTGGGCAAGCCCCGCAGTGCCTGATGGTGGGGCGAGCGGGGCTGGGCACAGCCCTGGCACGCAGGAAGCTGCTGGGTGCCCCTGGGGAGGGACTGAGTGCCAGGCGCTCCGGCTGGGAAATCCAGACGAGACGGGGATTGTCACTGATGTGAGGCTGCAGCAGCTTTGATTATCTCTGGGTTTCTTGCTGCTCCCTGCCAGTGCCCTGTCTTTGTTCCACCCATGCTCTGTGATGTTTTTCAGTGGAGTTTTTCCAGCTCTTGGTAACAGAGGGGGGGGAAAAAAAACCTGGACTCCTGCACAACCAGAGCTAATGAGCTCTCTCTGGAAATAAAAGCATCCAGAGGACAGCCTTGCCATACAGAACAGCCTGTTCTCTGTGGTGCTCCGGCCGCTGCCCCTGAGCGATGGCCCAGCGCCGGGCTGTCACCTCCCATCCTTCCCCCCAGCCCTTGCTCATGTGAGGTGTGGAGAAAGCCAAGCTGTGGCTCGCTCCTCTGGCTCCTCTGCTGCAGGGATGGGGATTTGGGTCATTTGTCCGACACCCTGATGCTGAGCCCATCACCCTGTGCGTGCTCACAGGACGGAGCAAGGAGGGAACGCGTGTCCCCATGGGTCAGGAGCTGCTTTAACTGGCTTGGAAAAGGATTTGGGTAGCACCTTGGCTCCCA
>NW_008592415.1:0-3362 GCF_000691845.1 Merops nubicus | reverse complement strand
ATTCCTGGGGTGGACGGGTGTAAGGAGGTGGGCTCGCTGCAGCCCCATGTGTCTGCAGGGAGAGCAGGCCTGCAGTCCCCGAGCGCTGTCGGGGTTGTCAGGCACACGGCCAGGAGGGAATTTATCTTGCAGCAAAGGCGGCATCTGAAAGCCATCGCTTCTGATGTGCCCGTGATTTGCTGAAGCCCGTGTCTCCTTTGTCATATTTCTGTCTGTTTCTGCCTCAAATCCCAGAGCGAAGACTGAGAACTCGCTTGCAGAGAGGAGCGTTGTTTTTTTTTTTTTTTTCCCCCCTCCCTCCACCTTTAAATATTTATTCTGAGCTCTCAAGCTACGCACACTGTGATGTGGGGAGCCTGCCTGCATGCCGGCAGTGCCTCCTGCATGGCACAGTGGGGGCTGGGGGCCCTTCAGAGCCTACCCCTCCTCCTGCCTCCCTGGCCCAGAGCTGGCTCCCAGGGGAGAGCCGTGGCATGGTCACCTCTCCCCATGCACGTGCTCCCCTGGGAACAAAACCCCAGTGCAAAGAAGGCTCGGGGTTGTGAGCTGCGTTTCTGGGGAAGGGGCTTAGATGGAGGTCGAAGCAGCCTGACCCATCCAGTGAGCTCCGTCGCTGGGGTGGCTATCCCAAATGGCAGGTATCTGTGCCATGCCTGGCTTCCCTGTGCCCAACAGCACATGGAGCTGCTGCTGGAGGCTTCCCCTCTCGTCTTTGCAGTGTGTCCCAGGCTCCCAAGGTCATGGAGGTAACCAGAGTGATGCTGCCAGCCCTGGCTCTGCAGCCTGAGCTGCTGTGCCGTGCTCAGCTGTGGCTTTGGGCCTCCCTCCCTCTCTCTCCTCCTGCTCTACTTTTCCAAGCCTTCCTGCTGCCACCACTTGCGTATGAGGATTGAATTCAGGGAGGGTGGCCCTGTGCCTCTGGGATGCATGTGCCTGGCATGCTGATGAGGTGCTGGGGAGCAGTGGCTCTGCCCCGGGACGTGCTGGGCACCAGCGGGCTGTGCCAGAGCACAGCCATGCCACAGAGGTGGTCCTCTGGGTTCCTGCAAAAGGGCGGATGGGGTCCCAGCGGGCTGCAGCTGCCAGCCTCCAAGCATCTCCCTGAAAGCTGGTTCTCCTGCAGAGCTGGCTCACCTCCGGCTCTGCCATGGCAGCATCTGGACTGAAGGAGATGGGGTTTCGTGTCTTCTCCTTGTAGGCTGAGTATGGTAGTGGCCAAGTCGCAGGAGAAAGGGCAGGAGCTGGTTTCTCGGCAGCTCTGCAGGCATGGGTGGATGTCTGCCTTGCCAGGGGAGCACACGGATTCCTACCTCCGCCTCCAGCTCCAGGTCCCAGGCGACCCGCTCCACAGCTGGCACTTGGTGGCACAGAGGTGCCTGGTCGCCCTGGCAGTGCCAGCCATGGCCTCCCCAGGACCTGTAAGCATGTGGGCACCAAGGCAGAAATCCTCTGCAGAGTTCTAGGATTGGATGGCAGTTGCAGCTCTACTGGGAGATGCCTTGAAAGCAGCATGTAGCCAAAGGCAAGAGGAGGCAGAGAACAGCTGATACAGTGAGATTTGGGGTTTTTAAGGAGAAATAAATGCAAGCCAGCTCAATGTTACAGTGCTAGCACTGGAAAAACTGAACTCCAGTAAGCTGCCAAGTGATGAGGTTGGGACCATGGTGGTGGTTTCCTTGACTGCTTTTCCCACATCTGCCCTCTGCCTGTACCACCGCAAGCTGGCAGCAGGACCATCCCTCTTAGCTCGCTGAATCTCAGACCGGACAAGCCTCATTAGCTAGAAAAGTTTCCCTGGGATAACTTACTGCTGTTTTAAGAAGTGCAAGTATCTCTCTTTTCTGCCATTGCAGCTATGGCCATTGAAGTCTGCTGCTCTTACACCGTGTCATGGCAGAGCTCTTGTGCACAGCAGGGTGCTGCCAGGAGAAAAAGGTGAAATCATAGCAAGGACTTTCTTTTGGAAAGAAGCTCTTGTTATACATTTGTTCTCATTTGGCTGTCTCATTGGTTCAGAGCCACTGTGCCCAGGCAGGGTGATGCCAGCCTCTGCCTGCCCCTTCCCTCCTGCCTGCCCTTCCTGGCCCCTGCCAGCCTGTGCCTTGGTTGGGGTGGTGGCTCCGAGTGGTTTTTAAGGAAGGCAGAGGAGATGTGCTGTGTGCCAGGCTCCTGCTGTGCCCATACCCTTTCCTCCTCATGCTGCCACCCCTTACCCAGGGGCTTCCTGCCTCCGGTGGGATGATTCACTGAGTAACACATCCGCAGGAACGGACAGTGCCAGAAGTGTCTCCTGGGAGTGAAAACAGGAGGCCTGAGACTTGTAGGAAACATTTCCTTGAGATTCAGACTTATTTAGTCACTGGTCATTTGATATAACCAAACCCTGTAGCGCTCCATGAGCCGTGGGGAGAGCTCCCAGAGCACAGGCAGGGGAAGAGTGCAGCTGGATGTTGCAATAATTTATTAGTGAATGGTTGGGATAAGCCATATTTCATAAAATCAGCCAGGAAAAAGATTGCTGATTAATTCTTTTTAACAAACAATGGTGAACAGTGTGTCTCTGCTCAAGCCAGACTGACTTGTACAATGATTCATGGATTTTTCCTCAAGAAAAATCACCTTCGTGGGGTTTGCTGTTGTGCAGGGTGCCCACTTGCCTTCATGAGTAATTCCCCCCTCCCCGAAAGCACTGGGGTGTGGAAAAATGATGAACTTCTCTGGGGGAACTGCAGGGGGGACTTGAGAAGGAGGAAGGGTGTGCTTGGCTCTACCGACACAGCTGATGACTGTATCCTTTTGAAGAGCACGGCAGGAGGGGTGGGGGAGTGGGAATTTCACTGCCAGAAATGCCGAAGGAGGCGAATCCCGGGGGAAAAAGAGCAGAGCTGAGATGTATGTGCGTGCATCCTGGGCTTGGCTCGGCAAGGCTGGTTGGGACTCGGTGATGCTCCCATCCTGTCCTTGGCTCAGTGAGGTTGATTTGGGCTCACTGATGGTCCCATCCTGTCTTTGGCTCAGCGAGGCTGGTTGGGACTCACCGATGCTCCCGTCCTGGGGCTTGGCTGAGTGATGTTGGTTGAGACCTGCCAGTGCTCCCCCTTGCAACGTGCTGCAGTGCTCCTGGTGATCCAAACGCCTCCTAATTTGGTTTATCTTTATTTCCAGCACCTGGGCATCATGCTGGAAGCTGGCCGGCCTGCGTGGTGCTTGGCAGGCCAGGCGGGACCGTGCTCAGGAGGTGGTGGCAGCAGCAGCGTGCGGCTGGAGGTGGAGCGTGTGGCTCCATGACGCTGCTTTCTTCCAGCAGCCGGGGTGGGGTGGGGGAACGCGGGGCGAGGCACTAGTCAGAGGTGTGACTGCTG
>NW_008592414.1:0-9022 GCF_000691845.1 Merops nubicus | reverse complement strand
AATATATATAAATATATAAAGTTAGTCTCAAATCCAATTTTCCCTGATGGCAATATGTCATCGTCACCCCCGGCTGGGGAGAAGCCCCCAGGGAGAGGGTCCCAGGCTGGATTCGGCCACAGACAGCGACTGGGCAAAGGAGCTGGATTCTGGAACTCAGTTTAGGAACAGAGGAGTTGACATTAAAGGTAGGATGGATGAAGTCCTCTTCAGATGTTGGTCACTGCAGTAGAAGCAGTCAGTAGTCTAGTAGTAGTAGATGGAAGAGAAGAATGGAAAGGGCGACAGAAGGGTTGTCCCTCCTGATCCTCCAGTTTTTATTGGATATGATGGCTATGGGATGGAATACCCCATTGGTGAATCTTGGGGTCAGTTATTCTGTCTGTTTCTCCCCTCAGGTGCGGGGTACTCTCTGTCCCTCTCCGTGTGGGATTTAAGTTTAGTAGTGGTTTTGGTCTGTATATCAATCCCTGGTAGTAATTCTAAATATGAAGTTTTATTATAGTTATAGTCAGATAGTTTATGAAAATGCTGTTAAGTTAGACAGAGTAGTTAAATAGAAGAATTTTAGTCAAAAAGTAAAATTAGAGTAGAACCAGCTTCATTCATCTTAAACCAGGACACCATACTTCGGAAGGTAGAACAGCCCAGGGAGCTAACAGGGAATTCACATGTGTAGGTCTGTTCCTCAATACTGGTACTGAGGAATTGACTTCTTTCCCTGTGAGCAACATTATAAATGCAAAAGATGGAATTTTCCAAAATAGTTAATGATATAGCTTTATAGCATATTGCTTGAAAGATATTGTGCAATAAATGGGCTGATTTGACTCTGAAAAATGTGAATGTGTTCAGCATGTCAATGCAGTGTTTTCAGGCAAAGGCTGTAGGTGCTTAGGAAGGTAGCAAGGATAGACCCATCCATTTGTGCCACCTTTATGCCATGCTTCCTTCACAGCACCTGCAGTTCACTCATCTGCACTGCAGTAGGATGGCCCCCCCGCCATGCACAGTGACCTGCTCCTTTTATCTGATCCAACACAGGGGTCTCATATTGCTACAGGAGGGAAAAAAAAAAAAAAAAAAGCTGAGTTCTCACTAATGTGTTAGCTGAAATATTTCCAAGATTAACTGAAAGTTTATGAAGGGAAAGCAGTGCATTCCAAGTTTCTGAATATGAAATTCTAAAGACTCCCAATTCTGATTCTCAGAAATACCAATCATCTTATGCAAACGGATAGCATTGGCCCAAGCACCTTGAGAAACTGCAAGTCTAGCATATAATTGTATGTCTTTCTGATGAGGTTAGTTAAGAAAGTAATATAGGCTGCTAGTTAAGAAAATAATGTGGGTTCTAGATCTGACTTCCATCTCTTCTTATATAATCCCTCCAGCCTTAATCCTCTGACTATTAATATTCCAGTATGCCCTTGCCATCAGCCTGCAGGAGATACAAGATACAGGTTCAAACCTCTGTGTGCTGAATGAGGCTTAGAGCTTGCCTGGTATGCTGGAGATGCAAGAGCCTTAAACTCTAAACTCTTCTATGTAAACAAATAAAATATCTTGGTTTACAATTTTGGAAGATGACACAATCCATACTACAAGATAAAGAGACAAAACATCAACAGTCTACTTTCTGGAGTAATATCCCCATGTGCACAAACCTTGATTACAGGTTTTTCCTGTAAATCCAGGGAAACATTTGCATTTGTTTGGTCCCATGCACTCTCCATACTTGCAGCCGTGTCCACAGACAGCTGGTGGTGTCAGGCAGAGAAAGGAGAGAGAAAAAGAAAAAGTTAGAAATACTGTTTGAGAACTTTTGCCCTGCTTAATTGTCTAAACACTTGTTGCACAAGTTCAACATCCTCCATACCTCCCCCTCTAGTTTGGGCATGGTAGCTACTGATCATCACTTTATTCCTGCTTGAGAAAAGTGAGACTAACATGGATTACTTGAGCGTGGGCTTTTTTAGGTTTGTAAAAACATGGAAAAGAAGGGACTCCTTTTAGCTCTCTACCTCATGCTTTTTCTGCCATGCTTAGGATTTGCATTTAGTTTTGTATTCTTGCCTTTTTCCTGTTCTTAAGGAGAAGCAGCTGGCTAGCAGCCTGACTTGCAAAACTTGGTATCTGCAGTAGGAAAGGGGAAACAGCACCCTCCTGCAGCCAAAGGAGACACGTTACCCTACAGCAGCTTTCCAGTCTTGGATCTCCTCAGTTACAGCTGAGAAACATATCCATGCCATGGTGGAACATCCAGAGCACATCTGTCAAGCGATCAGGCAACTGTCCTTACCACACATCCCAGTACATATAATTCATCAGGTTTACAATTATCTGAGAGGTTATGTTTAGCCTGGATGCATTAAAAAAGTAAAATATTTCTAACTCTCAGCCCTCTAGATCATGAGTCAGAAATTAAATGCTGACTTTTATAAGGCGTAAGGCTCCTGAAGCCAATGTGATTGTCAACATGAGGGTTATTCAGGAAGAGCAAACCAAACATGCATTTAAATCAGGACTGGCTCTGCAAAAACAGTGAAAGAGCATGTACCAGGATGCACATCTCGCTACTTAAGCTGCTCTGCAAACTTTAGGAAATAGGAAAGTCACCGTATTAGTTACTCTATAGTAAAATTAATAACTAAAATTCATACTTCTGAATTCAAGTATCTTCCCTACATCTAATGACTCATTCAGATGTACTGATCCACTAACTCTGTAGATTAAGGCATTTTCCAACATGACCTCTGTCCCTGAATGCAAGGTGGCATGCTGCAAGACCAGCTGAGCACTAGCACTGAAGCAGAGAACACTGCTGCACCTGGACTTACAATGCAGAATTATGTTGTAGTTGGCTTAAAGTAATCCGCCAAAGAAAGGTCTTAAAAAGTTTATGAAAATGAAAGCAAGCTATTGCTTTAAAACAAGACAATCCACTCCACTGGCTAATCCAAGTTACCTTTGCCAGTTCTCTCTCCAGTTACAGTCCTCATCGAAACTAAGGTGCTATTAAGCACTGCAGAAATATTAATAAAGGTATTAAACACATTTTCCTCTTTCAAACTGACATGCTATGTACACAGAGAAGAGACATTTTGGCATCTTTCCCTTTTAGATACCAGTGTGTTGAATTTCAGCAACAAATAACCCTAAGCCTCTATTCAAATTCACCAGATACACAATGCCAAAATCTCTGGGACAGCAGGTGCAACATCTGAAAAAGATTCCTAAAACATGTATTTTATTATTTTGTTGTGTTTTGCCCAAGTACAGCTAGAGAGAAATTCCACATCACTTTTTCCTTGGGATCTGTAGACTTTTTATAAATTAGAAATGGCTGACAAGTCATTGGTTCTTCATTAAGGCAGCAATCCATAGACCAGAATGCTGGCCTGCTACCCAAACTCAGGTCACACGCACTTACTGCTAGGGTTTTGTTTGTATTTCCAGAAAGTTAGAACCTCCTGCTTCTCTGAAGTGTACTCTGAAGATAAAGGATACAAACTGATAGGAAACCATTTTAGGGGTCTTTATGTAGCATTAGAAAACACTGCATTGTTGGCATTGACTCAACAGCTGTAACAGTACAGGCACTGACCAGGGCTGAGCAGGAGGTTACAACAGATGGTCCCTTCTGCGCCTAAGAATTTTGGAATATTAATGTTATGGTTCGGTGTTATTTACCCAAAGCTCTGCTTCTTTGAGGAGATGGTCCTTCAAACATGTTTTATTCAGTCTTTCACAGAGTTAAGAGATTTCACTCCTCAGAAGGTTTCTTTCTGTAACTTCTGGCAGACATATATGAAATCCCTTCATTACTACCAAGTACACAGCCAGGGAGAGGAAACAAGCAGAAAGGGTTAACGTTACCTTCGCAGTGGCCCTTCTTGTTCTTTTTCCAGCCATAACAGCAATCCAACCTAGCACCATAGCGACACAGCCCAGGCTGGCTCACAGCCACCAGCTGCCCACGAGCTCCCGAGCTGTGTAAGGAAAGATAAACACTAGCTCCAGCAGGCACATGCACTTCAACCCATTGCTCCACACACTCCTGTGTACGCTTCCCTTACGCTTTATCCCTCGTCAGGCATTTTCATTTCACTGAACCTAGGGCGGTGCTCCTAGACAGGAACGCAAAGTTGCATTTGGTTGGAGAAACGGGAGATGGGAATGTTTCACCTGCAATAAACAAACTCTGCCACATAAAGCCTCTTCTAATGAGAAACATGTCAAAAAATACATCAGGTCCCCTGCTAGAGTAAGTAATTTTTAATATTGGTGAAGTCAACGGGGCTGCTCCAGTTTGTGTTACATGAAGAATCTGGATGGAGTATGTGATGCCATACCTGATAGCCCCATGGATTTGGATGATGAAATACTGATTCTACTGAAAAGTGGCTTTCTGAGCGTCAGTCAGCCCCACAAAACCCAGTGACTCGCAGGTTCTAGCCACTAGATATGTGAAAATTGATGCCTAAGTGTGGACAGTCCTATGCTTTCTAGTTGCATGGGACTCCCGGACCATACAAACTGACATTAATTTAATCTGTCAATAAGCCTAGGAGGTTCACAGTCACTGTGCAGATCAACAGCTGCAAGAGCTGGAAAACCTGCAATGTTATTTGCCAAAACTACAGATCTCATGGAAATCTACAGCTATGTAAGTTTTCTAGACCCATGTTATCCTGTGACTCCAGCTCTCTGCTCCCGCTGCTTGCTGTTACTGATGTTCTCCATTACCACCTCTGCCATGCATGAAATTCTCTTCTTTCTACAAAATCCTCTGCCCCCGCTGCTTTTTCCAGCCCATAATTTAAAACGTACTCTCTTCAAAGAGTCCAAAGTGGTGTTTCTTATACCACTTATACCTTATCTTCAAGAGCTTCACTGTAAGTGATTTGGGTATTGAATGGGACAATACACAGCAACAAACATCCCCACGGTGAGGAGAGGAAAAAAAAGGGGAAAAAAAAGTCAACAGGCAAGGAATTTCAGCATTTGTCTGATGCCCAATAAAGGCACCACTTTATCACCTTACAGCAGTTCTGTGCACATATCCTCCTGTGCTTATCTGTAAGGGTTGCACATGTATTGGAAGTTACTGCAAACATCCGTAAAGCAAACTAATAAAATAAATATATGCATATACTGCAAAGATACAAGAAGTTACTTCAGAGTTTTCTTTAGTAGCAGAACCATTGGAAAGAGAAGGGAGTTCAGAGGAAATGCATAAACTCATGTACCTGGGATACCCTGAATGAAGAGACAGCTCTCATGTTGCCTGGCAAGTAAAAAGACATCAGTGTTGTAAGAGGTTCTTCAGAAGTCACCCAGCCTTTGCCATCAACCCAGTGATGCAGTTGACAGGACCACATATACCCCATCTTCAGATGGAAGAAAAAGTGTATTGAACACCTATGACTCCTGTATGTGTGTCTTAGAAATCAGCACTCTGCCTCTAGATTTATAGACAATAAAATAACTTTTTTTTCCATTTTGTTCATCAAAATGCTGCTGGCGCACGTCACTCGCAAGTACACTAGTTAAAGAACATATGCCCTGCTTGCATGCTAGGAAGTGCCCTTGAATTCACCTGGATAGTAAATGTATATTCTGCTTACATCCCAGAAAACCCCCTTGGATGCAGCTGCATAGTGCTAGGACTCGCCTGGAGAGTTAAAATGCCTGAAGTTTGGAGGAAGGTGTTTCGCACTTTCCAAGAGGTGTTCATTTGCAGTGAAGACAAACTCATTCAGTAACATTTAAAATCATAATTCACTTCAAAATCAAGTAATGAAAGTGCTTTTACAAAGTACACAGTAACTCACAAGGTTTCAGTACAAACTTGTCTTAACAATGGGATAGTTCCATAAAAATGTAAATAAATTGAACATAGCTGAACTTTATAGATACTGCCCTGGACAAGGTCCTTCACTTGTTCTGACTTCCACAACAAGCACCAAGTTAAAGTCTACCTTTTGCAGTGGGCAAGGTCAGCTAGATTATCAAGAGCCCACTCAGATCCCAAAATCTGATAAGGAAATCAACTTTGCTAAGTTAGTCCTTCTGACCCATGAAGAACCACCAGCCATCAGCTCAACTATTGCTGTCAGGAGTTCAGCATTTTACACAAAAGGAAGGAATTTAGAAAGAAGAGGCAGACCCTTTCTGGAAGAATGTCACATCGACCCTCCTGGACTTTGGGGGCAAAATAATGCAGGCCAGAGGCACATGACCTTTCTGCTCCACCTCTGTATGACACTCGTGCTGGGTGTCAGAAGGAGTAGCTAGCGGCCTAAGCGAGGTCACTGTGCTCACTGCTGTCCGATGGGTGTTACAAAACACCTGGCCTGGAAGAGCCCGCAGCCTAAATACATGACTGAAGAAGCAAGGCAAGGGGAGGCAGACCTTGCAGGTGGGATCCCTGTGCAGGTCAGTGGCAAGAGCAGTCTCTGCATTTCTAGTGAAGAACTCTGTCCTCCGAGAGCCAGCGTTCCAGCACTGGAGCTAAAGGTAGGAAGTGGCAGGCTGACCCACCCAGGGTGCCCAGGCAGGAGAGAAGTAACACCCTTTCCGTGCCCAGGCATGGCTGATACCAGCAGGGTGGCCTTTAGCAAAGAACAGTGAAGATGAGTAACAGGACCTTCTACAATTGAGTGTGCGATGTAAGGACAGACGTTAAGCCACTACACAGTACCTTTGACTTCTTGCAGTGATTTCCTCAATTTGATATTAAAACAAAGAAAACATGTATTTACAATAAAACATGTTCAGAAAGTTCACCTGCTCCACTGATCAGTTGGTTAGGTAGACCTTTCAGTGGGGTGAGGTTGATTGGTAGGGTAGGACTGATACCCCAAGTAGCTTAAATACACAAACAACTCCAAAGGAAAATATTACAACTGCAATAGTGGGTGAAAGAAGGGGAATAAAGCACCCCTGAATGTTGGGACATGCTTGTCCAACAGACTCTCCCTGTCACTTCCTGTCCCCTTTTCTTGTTGTTTCATTTTATAAAATAAGAAAACAAATTTACATTGCATCAATTTCTCAAAATTAATTTATGACCTGGGCCAAATCCAAACTACTAAAACTGGCTGTATACAAACAGACAGACAAAAATTTCAAATGGACCTGGGCTGATAGCTGTGCTGGACTGTAATCCTCATTAGCAACCATTTTAGCACTAACAGTGAGAATAAAGGGAAGTAGACATCCCAGCAGTGAGAAAAGTTACTTGTCACATTCTGCTGAGCAGTGATCATAAGCAGTTTAAGCCCTGCCTGGACTCAGTCACACGAGAGTAGCAGCTGCAGAGGAGGGGCAAGCAAGTCCTCAAAAGTCCTACCACCTTAACCAGGTGGGTAGATCAAGTCAGGTACAGTCTGAGTTAATACAGCTGTTTGTTTTCAAGTCCTACTAATGTTCTGTCTTTTACTGAAGATTTTCTGAAAAGGAATATTTATGATCTTTTACCTTTTTTTTTACTTCAAGACACAGCTCCTGAATAGATTTAGTGCATTATTGCCATAAGATCTCTACAGGACACTTCTGGTCAGCTCTTGGCACACACAATAGCTGCCTGCTGCTGGGGTGGAGGGGGCAGTGGTGGGGGGCAAGGCCTCAATTATATTATTAGCAGCTTTAAGTTAACTTCAAAGACAGGATATTATCCCTTTCTTTAATTTTACTCTAAAAAAAAACTTCTGGACATCGTTTCTAGCAAAAATCATCTACCACCAAACGTACAATTTCGATCAACTGGTCTATTTGGAAGAAGAAAAAGATGGTATCTCACAACTTAGCAGTTTGAAAGGTTTTCCTAAAAAGTCTATTATGACTGTATGAGATGCAGAGATAAATTTGAACGCTTTGCCAAATGCAGGCTCAGGGAGTTTTTGTTGTAGTGATTTGTTGTTTTCTTAGGTTGGTTTGTTGTTACACAAGTTTATTTGCAGGATGATTTCCTTCTAGAAAAAAGTTCACCTGTAGTCATACTAAATAACTCCAAAAAAGTGTCACCTATTATCTTTTAATAACTGTGCCTTAGATACTTCCTTCAGACACTTTCAGGCACTCAGCATGACAACAGCCTTGCTTCACCCAAAACACCAAGAGAAGTTTAGCTTAATCTTGCCCACCAAACTCCATGAAGGAAGTGCTCAGAGCAGATAAGTGAAAAGCCTAGGTATAGAAGCTACACTCCTAAGAGACAAGAATAATCATAATTAATTCATTATTTCAAGACTGATTCCCATTTTCACTATTTTCTGTTCCCTCTTCCTAGCTATTCAGAGCAGATATTGTTTCTTAGTCCTCTTAAATTAGAGTCCCTTGTCATCCAAGACTTTCATCAAGATGTTCAAAAATCTCTTTTTTCCCCTTCCTCCCAGTGGAGAAGGCAGAGTGGCAGCCTTGGTAGAAAAGAGAGATGCCACCCCCAAATACACACCCCCCAACATGAAAATGAGCAAGACAGGTTCTAATGCAGTAAGATTTAGGTAAGTCGCAGGTTTCCCATAGGATTCCTGACTTACTGTGAGGTAACCAAACCAAACACATCACTCTTGTCTTCAGCTAACTCCAAACCATACTTTCTTCTGGAAGAAGAAAATGCTTTTATTTCGGGTTTTACACCTTTTGAAGTGTTTGAAATGCAAATGCATCAAGAAATAATTAAGGTGATCGTCTGAACACAGCGCTGCTTTGAGAGCAAATGCGTTTTCTGTAAGAGCAGGTCTGGAGTCATTGGGTTCTATTCCCGAGGAGCTGACCACCTGATCCCCGCCCTGCCTGTGCCGGCACCGCGCAACAGCCTCTTGTTGATCATGAACAAATCGGACGCTAAACAAACTAACCTCGCAACACCTTGAAGGCATCATCCCCGGCTGCTGCGAACTCTCCTTCTGCTAGCTACTGCCTTGCTGCAGCACTTGTGGCCTTTCCTTGCCCCCGGAGAATTGGGAGCGCGGCCGGAGAAGGGAGGGACGCACCCGCTCACACCCGCGGCAGC
>NW_008592413.1:0-3815 GCF_000691845.1 Merops nubicus | reverse complement strand
CAGCAGGTTTCAAACCATTACAGTGGGAAACGTCCTCCACGTGGTGGGGAGCGTTTTGGCCAAGTGGAACAAGCCAATAGATGTCCCAGCCAGGCACATTTTGCTCTTATGGGGAACACAAACGTTGACCGGGGTCAACATTCGTTGAGGCCAAAGGCCAATGGGAAAAAACAAAGCTGAGGAAACTTCTCCGAGCTGGTGCTTCTGTTGGTTTGTCCCACCTCTCCCTGCCACCAAGCACCAATGGGTTGTGCTTCTGTCCATGTCTGGGCTCTGCCACCTCCCTGGGGCACAACCATGGGGCACAAACCAGCTGACGTTGGGTCCTTGGGTTGATCTTTCTGCTTCCAGCCCTCACCTGCCCAGCCAACAGCAGCTACTCCCTCTGCACCAACCACTGCGCCCACAGCTGCACAGGGCTTCTAGATGCCTCCAGCTGCCCCAAGACCTGCATCGAAGGCTGTGACTGCAATGAAGGACTCGTCTTCAATGGGCACAGCTGCGTTCCTCAGGACCAGTGTGGGTGCTTTGTGGACGGGAGATATTACCAGGTAGACTTCTCCTGAGTTTGGGGCCATTTGAGGCTTTTTTTTTGGACCTTTTCCTCCTGCCTGCCCATTGCAGCACGTTGCTCCAAAGGTGGTGTGTGTGTGCAGGGGGCTGTTCCTCTCCTCATCACCGTGCTACACAACCTCTTGCCCACAGCCCCACGAGTCGGTCCTGCAGGACAACTGCCAGCGGCGTTGCACGTGTGTCCCCGGCCAGGGCCTGAGCTGCAGCAGCCACAGCTGCACCGACGACGAGAGCTGCGAGATCCAGAACGGCCGCTTGGCCTGTGTCCACCAGGGTGAGGAAAAATGGGGCTACAAAAGTCAAGGAAACCAAAGAGAAAAGGGGCTTGGAGCTAGGGCAGATCCTAGGGCTGGATCTGTGGGCTGAGGCGGAACCCCTGCAGAGTTGGAGGCCGTACCTCCAACCTTCAGAGGGTCAGGGATGTGGTGGGAGGAGCAGAGGACTGCAGAAAAGCCACCCCTTGGCTTTGCATCCACCCAGGTGCCCTGTTTTAATCGTGGTGGCACCTTCCTCCTGAAACCCTCCAATGGGTGCAATTGTCAGTAAGGAGAAACTGAATCTTGGTGCTTTTTTCCAAGCCATGGGGTGAAAGAAGACGATGGAAAGGGAACCTCTGGGGTCGGTGATGGATTGTTGTGCTCTGATTTACATCTCAGAGCTGTAAAAGTGCTGCCAAAGCCTGAGGGGGGGGAGCAGAGGACACTTGGTGGGGCCTCAACGCGGGTGAGGTCACTTGGTTTGCACGGTGATGTGGGATGTCCCCCCCCACCAGGACATCTCCCACGATTTCTTCTCCTTCCAGACCCCTGCAAAGCCCTCCGGTGCCGGCCCAAGGAGAGGTGCAAGTTGAAAGGCAGCCAAGCCAAGTGTGTCCCATCCTGGGTCTCCACCTGCTGGCTCTGGGGGGACCCCCACTACCACAGCTTCGACGGGCTCGAGTTCGACTTCCAGGGCACCTGCACCTACACCTTGGCCGAATCCTGTGGGAACGACGCTGGGTTGGTGCCCTTCAAGGTGGAGGGCAAGAATGACATCCAGGGTGGGGTGAAATCCGTCTCCTACGTGAGCTTGGCCAACATCAAGGTCTACGGTCAACACGTCTCCTTCCACCAGCGAGAAAATGATAAAGTCAGGGTGAGTTGGCCTAAAATGGAGGGAAAATCAGCTTTTCACCTTCTTTTTTCTTTCTTCCACCTCCTTCCCACCTTGTTTTTCATCCATCTTCTCCATCACCTTCAACATCTTTTCCTGCTCCATCGAGGCCACCGTGATTTTTGGCTAAATCAGTCCTGGGACGTGGATTTTTGAAACACTGGGATCTGCTGGGAAGATGCTACCTCAGCACTGGGCAACCCCAGGTGGTTTTCTGCCTCCTGGGGAAGACCAGAACCACCGATGGTGGCTCCAGGAGCAACCCAAGAACCCTCCAACTCATGAAACTGGAGGACCTGAGATGCGCAGAGCATCTCTGCAGACCCTGGTGAGGGTCAGCTCCAGGTTTGGACCTTGCCAGGGGGTCCCAGAGCTTGCAGCGAGGGCTTGCACGCCCCACTGAGCGGTTTCACGGAGCTGCGGGTGTGTTGCACACCCCTGTGAGGTGGTTACATGCTGCTTGTTCTGTCCCGGTTAGAAGGCAGAACTGTGTCCCACCTCCCTTATCCCTCAGTTTCCCAGATAGAGAGGTTAATAAGGAAGGCAGGGGGAATGAAAACCTTGCACCAAATTGAAGATTAACAAAATGAAATATATTATTTAACAGGGATCAGAAAGGAAGAAGGGAAGGGGTTGAACAGGGTACAGAAAGGAAGAAGAGTAGGGGTTTAACAGAACAGGGGAGTTGTAGGAACAACAAGGCAAAGAAGATTAAACTTCCAAATATACAAAACCCAAATGCTGTGCTGAGGCTCCCCAGTGCTGGATCTCGCTGGATTGAGATGGATTGAAGCTGGATGCACAATCCTTGGACGGGGATGGAGGCAGGGAAGAGTCTGTAGATCAGGCCCAGGTCTCCAAGATGGCCACGGCCACGTGTAGCACAGGGAGCAGCAGAGCAGCGTGTGCCCAGGTGCAAGGTCAAAGGAGCAAGAGCAAGAGAGCAAGAGGAAGAAGAGCAAGAGAGAGAGGCGTGCCTTTCTCCCCTTTGATAGACCTTGGCAGGAAGTCCCGAAGACAGGAAAAAGGGGAGTGGGAATAGGACAGGGGTACGCCCCTTTCATTCAGGCCTGTACCTGGTTTAGGGTTTCAGACCTCCGCCCACCAGGGGCAGCAGGTTTCAAACCATTACACTGCTGCATCACCAGAACCACCACACAACCACCTCACAGGGGTGTGCAACCACGACCTCGCCTTGTCCTGGTGGCACCACACCGTGCAACCACCCCGGAGGGGCGTTCAAGCGCCGGCAGCACCACGAGTCCACGGTTGTGCCTCAGCAGGAGGCCACGTCGGCGTGGGGGCGTCGTGCTCACCCCTGGTGCTCCTCACCCACAGGTGAACGGGGTGCAAACGCTGCTCCCGGTGAGCCTGGAGGACGGCAAGGTGCAGATCTTCCAGAGCGGGCTCCACGTCGTCCTGAAGACGGATTTTGGGCTCACGGTCACGTACGACTGGAAGTGGCAGCTCCTCATCGACCTTCCCAGCAGCTACTACAAACACACCTGCGGCCTCTGCGGCAACTTCAACTCCAAGCCCGAGGACGACGTCCCCCAGAGCGGCGAAGACCCGGCCGCCGTGGTGGCCTGGGCCAAGGGCTGGAAGGTCCCCGAGGACGACGACCCCTTCTGCTGGGATTATTGCGAAGGCACCTGCCCGGTGTGCGAGGAGGAGAAGAAGGAGCTGTACGGGGGCAACCACTACTGCGGCCTCATCAAAAAAACCTTCCAGGGCCCCTTCAAGGCTTGCCATGACATCGTCAAGCCCCAGGAGTTCTACCACAACTGCCTCTACGACGTGTGTGTGAACGACGGGGCGAAGACCATCCTCTGCCAGGTGCTGGAGTCTTATGCCACCACCTGCAAGAAGGAGGGTGGGGGTCGACGGGAGGCCGCCGTCGGGCTGCCGTAAGCCATGGGGCGTCCTCCGTGGTCGAGGTGGTGGGGTGGGTTTTGGGGAAGAAGGGGAACGTCGGGGGCGGGGTGTCCCGTGTGAATGCTCGGTGGCCTCTGCGTGAGGGAACGTCCAAGTCTGGGGCGCTGCGTCCAAAATAATCATCTGGATTGGAAGAGAACTTTAAGATCCTTGAG
>NW_008592412.1:0-6717 GCF_000691845.1 Merops nubicus | reverse complement strand
AAACCATTCTATGATTCTATGAACATGGAAGTCATCAATTCCTTGATAATGTTTATTTTATGCTGGAGTATCCATCCCTTGAATGCAAGCTAGATGATTTTACAGGCAAACCAAACAGATTTAAATTACAAATTAAAGTTGTAATAATTATTTCAATATGCCTCCAAACAGGTATGCTACATGAGAGAAGGTCACATTACTGCCTTGAGAACAAGGTACATGAGACTCTGACAGATCAATGCTACTGAGATACGGTGAGTGCCATCTAAAAGTTTTAGATTTTATGACCTCGGTTATATTTCAGTGTGGATGCCCAATGTGTGCAGTGCAGCACTCACTTGGTCATCAGTGTCCCAGATGCACATCTGACCTTCCAGTTCCAACATGCATCATTAGGACCTGTCTCCTTTGAAGCGCTTTACGGCCCCAGTCCAAACCTCACCATCTTCAGAGTCCATTGCCTCCTACCGACTTTTTGTCAGGACCCTAAAATAATAGTCCCCAAGACACTAGCAGTTCATATCACTGGAAATGATGAAGCAGTATAATAGTTTAAAACCAGTGCTTTTTAACATTCTTGAATAATTTACATAATCTGAAAAAATGAATTCCTCTGCAGACACCTAATTCCAGAGTGAGGAATCGCTGTGGTTTTCCTTTCAGTCTTAAGGACAGAATTATTAACACACTAAATCAAGTAAATTAGATATCATGTAGAGCTGGGTTATTTTTCAGGATTTAATAATGCAAAATCAATAGAAGCATTTACTACATTCTGGTGCTTTCTGAACATGGTCCGAGACAGTTTTTCAAAACTGTTTTTCAGCACTCAGACTACTGTGAACTGCTGCCAAGGCAGTTCCTTGGAAACTGCTCCCAGAGGCCTCTGCAGCTGAACATCCTCCTTGCCCCCACCCCCAAAGCTTTAACTAAACACTTCAGCTTTTACATATAAGAACAAAAATCACAGTTAGTCAGCACAAACATGTGCTTCTCTCTTTTAGTCGGTCAAGAGAGGTTCTCCTCCCCCTCTATTCTGCATTGGTGAGGCCGCATCTGGAATATTGTGTCCAGTTCTGGGCCCCTCAGTTCTGGAAGGACAGGGAACTGCTGGAGAGAGTCCAGCGTAGGGCTACAAAGATGATTAGGGGAGTGGAGCATCTCCCTTATGAGGAAAGGCTGAGGGAGCTGGGTCTCTTTAGCCTGGAGAAAAGGAGACTGAGGGGTGACCTCATCAATGTTTACAAATATGTAAGGGGTGAGTGTCAGGAAGATGGAATTAAGCTTTTTTCAGTGATGACCTATGATAGGACAAGGGGTAATGGGTGCAAATTGGAGCATAGGAGGTTCAAGGTGAATATCAGGAAAAATTTCTTCACTGTGAGGGTGCCGGAGCACTGGAACAGGCTGCCCAGAGAGGTTGTGGAGTCTCCTTCACTGGAGTCATTCAAAACCCGCCTGGACGCCTTCCTGTGTGATGTACTCTAGGTGGTCCTGCTCTGGCAGAGGGGTTGGACTAGATGATCTTTCGAGGTCCCTTCCAACCCCTATGATTCTACGATTCTATGATTCTATGATTCTTGTGAAAGTTTAGAGCCTTGTTTTATCTTTTGAAAAGTTTCTCCAAGCATTGAGGGAAAGATAGAAAGGGTGCTCTTTAGAATCCAAAAATCCAGTCCTTGTCTTCTCCACCCTGTTCTCTCAGGTTGGTGAGGATTTGGGCTCTTTCCTGATGAAATCAAATCCATTTTGATGGCTTTTTCTGGAAGTTAGAATTACCTCTAGAAAGGGACTATTCCTTCAATCAGTATGCAGGATATATGCCCATCTCCATCAACTGTCCTTTCCAAGCTATCTGGTTGCCATCATGTTACTCTCAAGAGCAAAATTAATGGAATATGTTATTGTCATGCTTGTTTTGAAAAAAAATTTGGCTTGTGTTAAACATGGTACATAAAAATAGCTAAAGAAATGAAGCACTCAAACTGAATATTGCTCTGATGAGCAGGTCAGAGTAACTGTTCATAGTGAAGTACCAGAAAAACTATTAGCATATTCTCTTTCTTTCTCACAAGAGATTGTTTTGTTTTCCAGTTCCAGGAACATCAAGTGATGTTTCAAGTGAGATAGTAGTAAGGTAGTTCAAGGAAACTGCATTTTCAAAAGAATCTCAGGGGTTGTCAGTGTTCAGGTGCTGGAATTGGTCCTGTTCAGTAGAAGACTGCTCAAGATGAAGGTTTAAGTATGAAAGCATCCTAGCAGGGAACTAACCGAATAAAACAGAGAAAAGTGTTTGGAATTTGACCCAATAGATGGGCTGCAAAGGTGGGAAGTAGCTGTATATAGTTTAAGGGAAGTAGAGACTCCCCAGGAAAAATAGCCAAAGTAAAATTATTTAATTTTCTACTCTGAGACACCAAGAAAATAAACTTTATTAGTTATGTGGTTCTGCCTCTCCTACTCTACTTCTCTCTTCCCTTCAGGTGAGTGACAGCATAGTTGTGGGACTTTGTAGACTTCACCTGGTTGGTCATTCTTGAGCTGTGTGAGCTGAGTGCACACAAAGTGCACTTAGATACTGAAAGAGCTTAATCTTATCAAGAGGCTCTTATCAGCCTCTTGGTACGCCTGGGCACAGTGTTGCTCAGGTGCCTGTATACCTGATGGTTCCCAGCATTTCTCTAATTCTGTGGGCAGAAGCTCTGCCTGGTGTGGGGGTCATCACGTTCTGATTCCACACTGCTTTGGCTAGTTGGTTTCTTAGCCAAAGCTGGTTTCTTAGTTGTTTTAAGGTTTTAATGTTAATTCAGCAAATTGAAAAAACAAGGCCAGATTTTCTGCTCCTCTAGATGTGCCCTCCATAGCCAGCTAGATGTAAATTGGCTTGAACTGCCATTTGGGTTCCCTGTGTCCATGGCAGCTGTGAGAAGAGAAGGGAGAACAGCAGGTATAGCAGAGGAGATGTTTTATCCTAATCATCATTCACCCTGAATGTGTCTTTTTATTCCTTTTTTTTTTTTTTTCTCCCCATTAATACTTAGAAAAAGGAGCAGGAAGGCATAAAGATAGTTTAATATCATTTCCCAGCCTTTATCACGTCATGCTTCTATTGCATATGCAAGAGAAGCGACAGCAGTGTAGTGTAGAGATTTCCACTATTGCTTTAATCTACCTCACAAGGGCAGTCCTGGCTCTTGGCTGTGGCAGCATGAAGCTGCATTCATCTGAACTGTGGAGGACATACATTCTGTAGCTACCCTCATTGCATACTTCAAATCATGGGGAAAAAGTTTTTCTATGTTAGATTTCATCTTTCATCATATTACAATATCATTTGATCTTTTGTCCTTATTTCTCTTTCAGCAAAGCAGCAGGGACACATGCTGGGCTGCCAGAGAAATTTAACTTCCAGGTACTGCTGCAGGTTGTGCTAAAATCCCCTCTGGCTTCCCAAGCAGTGTTCAGCTCAGTGCAACTCTGCTGCTCTTCTCTCCATGAAATGTTCCAGAGCAATGGTGGAACATAGCAAGTGTGTCGTGGACATGACTTGTCCTTGCCTTGTATTTTGCTGGCACTGTCATTGATGTAGAACACAGCAAAGTTTTGAAAATCCTGATCAAAAAACCCTTTGCAGCAGGTTAGTTTTTCTCAAGAGATTTCACAGCATAAGACCTGACCCAAAGGCAAAACAAACTTCATGCAGAACAGGAATGGAAGGAAACCAGAAAGTGTATTTAGGTTTGTTCCTGTCTGCTTTATCCTGTAACTGTCAACAGTGAGAAAAGTCATCCGAATAAGAGACCACTGAATGTTTTCATAGACTCATATCATGGTTTGGATTGGAAGGCACCTTAAAGGTCATAGAGGTCCAACCCCTCTGCCATGGGCAGAGACATCTCCCACTAGACCAGGTTGCCCAAAGTCCCATCCAGCCTTGCCTTGAGCACCTCCAGTGATGAAGCATCCACAACTTTCCTGGGTAACCTGTTCCAGTGTCTCATCACCCTTATAGTGAAGAACTTCTCCCTTGCATCTTATCTAAATCTCCCCTATCCCAGTTTGAAGCCATTACCACTCATCCTATCATGACAAGCCCTTGTAAAATGTCCCTCCCCAGCTTTCTTGTAGGCCCCTTTAGATATCTGAAGGCCGCAATAAGGTCTCCCTGGAGCCTTCTCTTCTCCAGGTTGAGCGACTCCAGCTCTCTCAGCCTGTCCTTGTAGGAGAGATGTTCCAGCCTTCAAATCATCTTTGTGGCCTCCTCCGGACCCACTCCAACAGGTCCATGTCCTCCTTGTGCTGGGGGCTTTGAAGTACTCCAGGTACTTTCTGAATGTGAAAGTAGCATTTCATTTCTGTGTATAATCAGGCTATACTTGGGCTTATGCTCAGAAAGATCATATTGGGGAACAAGATACTTTTGCCAAACTATGGTGGAATTTGTTCCACTAATTATTTGAGTAATTAAAAAAAAAAATCAATGTTTTTATTTCAAAGGTACTGACTTCACACTATTACTTGTCAGTCATCTATGCTGTAGTAATAGTTATGGTTCAAAGTCCTTTGCTAGAAAATGATCAAGAAGATGCTAGAAATATAAAATAATGTCATTGTAATTTAATAGCCCTGCAGGTTTTATTTGTGACATTGACATTGCTAACAATTGCAAAGAGGTTTGGAGCACAGTTCATTTTAGTGGAGATGTTCATGATACAACTTGTCCGTTTCAATGGCCTTGTGGTGACCAAGGATTCGCCATCAGGCCTTTGTGTCAAATGAACACCATGTCAAGTGCCAGTCTGGAGAAGCTGCTAAGTGTTTCAATTCTAAACAGCCAAGGTGATTGTAAATGTACTTTAATGCCTAACACAGACATGGTAATAACCCTCCTCTAGTTTCAGAACTGCTCATAATTTTCCTTTGTTATTTCCTTCAGCAGAGATTAATTATAGAAAGACCAGAGAAGTCATTCTCAGCCATCAGACAGCTTTCTGCAAGCCGAAGCAGCTGGAGCTCTATTGCCACATAACTCATCCAGAGGGCCCACTTCCATTAGTCACCCTAATGTCCAATCGCACCATTAGCTTAAGGGAACTCTCAATCAACATCCATTTAATTTTCCTTTCATGAGGAATCATTTCTGTGAAGGGCAGGTGGCTGGCTCTAGCCTTGACATGAGTCTGACGGGGATGCTCCTTCCTTATCTAAGCTTCTGGTATCACATTAAAGTCATTTTGCATATTCTGGTCTGTGGGAGAGGAAGGTTGTACAAAAGTGGGGCAAAATTAGTATACTAAATAATAGCTTGACTATCTCAAGTAACTAATTATTGTGGGCTAAACTGGAGATAATCCTTTCACAGATCCCTAACATGTAGGGAGTCTCTCTTCTCAAACTGTTGCATGTCCTTCTCTGAAAGCTCAAATATTACTTGTTCATCCTTGCCTCAAAGAAAGGAACTGTAGAAAAGATGTTAACAGTCTAAAAAATAAATAAAATATTTCAGCCTGTGTTAGACTGAGTTCATGAATAAAGGCTTCAATGTATGTCATCATAGATACTAAGTGGTGTAAGTGCTTACTCACAACCACTGCACGTATGCTTTCTAAATAACTTCTTCACACCACTGACACATGGTGTTTCTGTGACTGAACCCTTTCTTTTGCAAATCTCCTTATTTTCCCCAAGAAAAAGCATTCTTAAAAGGTGATACTTTAACACAAAATATTTCTATCTAATGGGAAGTAGATTTTGAAGTGAAATTTGAGCTGTTTATTTGGGCTCTAGGTTTGTATCCAAGTATTCAAAACTTGCATTGGCTGTGCCTTCTGTTAGAAGACACCTCTGGAAATAGTTCAGAGAGAGAAAACTTTCAAGTCAGAATTCATTTACCTTTCACAACCTTCACAACAAACTTACAGAGAAAATGCAAACCCCTTTATAATCTTATTTTCCTACTCTGTGCTTTCATTACTTCCCATAGAAATCTTCCAGATTCATGGAGGTAACAGATGACTGATTACTCAATGATGCAGCAGAATAAATCTGTTGTAACCATAATTAAAGAACAAATTTGTGTTCCACACTGCCCGTGCAGTGGGCTTTAAGCGTGTTACCCAGAGGATGCAGACACCTTATTGATTACCAGCAGTTCCTTAATAAATTCAGGTAATTAATTTCTGCTGAGCATCTCACATACGAATGTGAGTTTAAGCCTAGTGAAAATATTTTTAGAATTCATCAGAAATGTTGTTAACATATTCAAAGTTCTTTTTGGCTATGGCCTTATTCTGTCTCTTTCCAAGTCACTTGCAATTAAAATAGCCTTGAAAAACTCCCACAACTGAACGTGTGTGTTTCTCTTACAGCTAAATAAAAGGGTTTGGCTGGAATCACAGCCTCCTGAAGAAAGATGCATTGGGAGCAAACAGTAAAATACAAATTTTCTTTCTGCCCCTTTTTATAGGTTTCCTGACCTGTTTAACACTGAAGCAATGAGGACATCAAAGGAGGTGAAATGTCTCACACCCACACCTTGGCAGCAATAGGAGGCTCTGTTGATATTGGAGGATCAGCATTATTTGGGAGGATGCAGAGCACCCCTCCTAGCACTCACTTTTCTCTCCAGCTCTTGGAAATGAGACTCCAGGGACATGCTACCAGCTTGGCTTGCCTAACCCCTGTGGTTCCTGCAGAGGGAAAGCACAGTTTCCTGCT
>NW_008592411.1:369-1361 GCF_000691845.1 Merops nubicus | reverse complement strand
TGGGAGTGTTTCTGCAGCGTTGGGAGGTTTGGGAGCAGGCAGGGAGCGATGCTCCAGGCAGCTCTGCCCCCCACCCCAGCCCCTTTGGTTTGGGTTTTTCCCTTCTCACAGTGCACGACGACGAGGATGCTGCTGTCAACAGGATTGCGTGAGTTCCTGCTCATCTCTCTCCCTCCTGGGGGACTCAGGCTGGGATCCTGGGTCCACCCCAGTCTGTGGGGGGCTGGTGGCACTGGGAGGGGAGCCCGTGGCCCGGCTGTGATGCCCACGGTGGCTCTCTCACAGGCTGGGGCTCTGCACCTTCACCCTGGCCGTGGCGCTGGGCGCCGTCCTCCTGCTGCCCTTCTCCATCATCAGCAACGAGGTGCTGCTCTCCTTCCCCCACAACTACTACATCCAGTGGCTGAACGGGTCCCTCGTCCACGGTGGGTACACCAAGGGGAGCCCGTGGCCCGGCTGTGATGCCCACGGTGGCTCTCTCACAGGCTGGGGCTCTGCACCTTCACCCTGGCCGTGGCGCTGGGCGCCGTCCTCCTGCTGCCCTTCTCCATCATCAGCAACGAGGTGCTGCTCTCCTTCCCCCACAACTACTACATCCAGTGGCTGAACGGGTCCCTCGTCCACGGTGGGTGCACCAGCTGGCGCCCAGGGTGCCCTGAAGGCTGTGGGTCAAGGTTTATCCCCCCCCCAGGGAGCTCACCCCACCCTGTTCCCCCTTTTTAGGCCTTTGGAACTTGGTCTTCCTCTTCTCAAATCTATCCCTCGTCTTCCTCATGCCCTTCGCCTACTTCTTCACCGAGTCGGAGGGCTTCGCGGGATCCAAGAAGGTGGGTGGCCCTGGGGGTGTCCCCCTCCTTGTCCCCCTTGTCCCCACGGTGCCCTGCTGATGCCACTCCCACAGGGCATCATGGCCAGGGTGTACGAGACGTCGGTGGTGCTGCTGCTGCTGACGCTGCTGGTGCTGGGCATGGTCTGGGTGGCATCTGCCTTCG
>NW_008592411.1:0-348 GCF_000691845.1 Merops nubicus | reverse complement strand
CTGTTTGGGTGGCAACGGCTGCTGCCAGTCGCCAGTCGCTCTACGGTGGGTGCTGCCAGGGTGCCCAGCTCCAGGGGGGCAGGATCAGGCCCTGGTGCTGAGGTGGGGGGGGGGAAAGTGTGCTCGATGTCAACAGCCTGATCCTGCTGTCTCCACAGACCTCTGGGAGTACTACCTGCCCTACCTCTACTCCTGCATCTCGCTCTTCGGCGTCCTGCTCCTGCTGTGTGAGTCTTGGGGTGTCCCCACACCGTGCCCTGACCCCCCCTGACCCTGGCACCCATCCTGTGCTGGGTGCAGGTCCCCCCAGGGTGCCCAGCCCAGGAGCAGGAGCTGCTCCCTGCACAC
>NW_008592410.1:0-6225 GCF_000691845.1 Merops nubicus | reverse complement strand
GCCACTCCTCCCAGCTCTGTGCCACCAGTGCCAACGTTGTCCTTGGTGTGGATGGCTGTCAGTGGGCACAGCCTGGGCACGGGGACAAGGGGGGGCAGCAGGACCTGTGTGACCACCAGGATGACGTTGTGTTTCAGGGAGCCCCTGCCTCACCATGACGTTCAAGCAAGCGTCCATGATGGCCCCAGAGGCCACGGCCACCACGGTGCCCATGACCACGATGGAGAACTCCACTGAGGCCACGGGCCCGGGCGAGAGCAAGGAGGACATGTTCACCAAGCTGAGGGACAAGTTCATGAACGAGCTCAACAAGATCCCCTGTGAGTAACTGCCTCCTTTCCCTAGGCATTCGCCTCCTCATTCCCCCACCACCACTCTGGTCCCAGGGCAGCCTGTGGGACGAGGTGGTGGGGTCCTGGGGCTGGGGGAGCTGGGGGCTGACCACAACACTGGCTCTTGCTGCAGTGCCCCCCTGGGCGCTCATCGCCATCGCGGTGGTGGCCGGACTCCTCATCCTCACCTGCTGCTTCTGCATCTGCAAGAAGTGCTGCTGCAAGAAGAAGAAGAACAAGAAGGAGAAGGGCAAAGGCATGAAGAATGCCATGAACATGAAGGACATGAAGTCAGGCAACCAGGTGATGTCCTTCTGGAGTGCTTGGCCTGCGCTTGGTGTTGTAGGATGGTCCCACTGGCTGAGTGGCATGTTGGGCACTCACAGCTCTGGCAGGGAAGAGGGATGGAGCCCCTTGGACCCTGGGGTGGAGCCTGGACCTGTGACAGCAGCACTGTCCTCTGCCAGTGCCCAGTGGCCCGGACAGAACCAGGCTCAAGCTGGCCTGAACCTGCCAGTGCTTCACCTGCACCAGCAAATGTTGATTTAACCCCTCGTGTCTCCCCACCTTCCTCCTTGTCCTCATTTCATTGAGCTGTGCCAGGACAAAATGCCCATCAGAATGGGGTCCCCAAAAAGCCAGTGCTCAAGAGGCATTGGCCAGCAGGGGCCTGGCAGGAAGGAGACTTTGATACCAGCAGGCCTGGGGAGATCCTGGCCACTTCAAGGACCCCAACCCAAAGCCATGGGGACGGGGTGGGAGATCTTGGGCATCTGTTCCTGCTCCTCAGAGCCATGTAAGCCCCATGGGCATGAGGGCAGGGCTGGAGAGATGAGTGCTGAGTGGAGATGCTCCATCATCCCTGCCAGTCTGCAGGCCCTCATGGTGGTGGGAGGTGTGGGGTGGGATTCCCCAGTGGAGGGCAAGGGCTGACATACCCTGGGCTTGCAGGGGCCATGCAAACCCTGAGTCTCCATCTTGCTGTGGGTCCCTTGTTGCTGCTCTCTGTAATGTGGCTTTTTCTTCCCTCCTGGTACTCATGGTGTCCTCTGCTGCCCTGTCTGCATGGTCTGTCTCCAACCCGGGATGCCCGCCATGGTAGGTGCCACCATGAACCTCCTTCTCCATCATCTACTTCCAGGGTGGGATGGGGGACCTGGGAACACGTCAGGCCCAGGGGTCCCACACCATGGGCCATGGCTCAGAGGGCAGGGGGAGGGGTGGCTTTGCCTTAGGAGAATTAGACTAAATCTCTGTTGCTAAGCTGTGAAGGGCTGGGGGTGACCCTGCTGAGTCCTGGGCACGGGCTGGGGGTAGAGTGTCCTTGTGCCCTCCTCACACCCCCCCTGTGAGCACCAAACCTCCCTCTGGAGCTGCCCCGTGTCCCTGCCCCCCGAGCAGCCCCCCAGCATCTCAGTGGGGTGGGTACTGGGGGCTGCCTGGCTGTGTGGCTGTGGGCAGAGCCGGTGCCACCCCAGGGCTGCTCTGGGGGTACCTTGTGTCCCCAGCATGAGGCTCTCCTGTCCCTGACGGGTCAACCCGGGCGTCGAGATGCCAGTAGGGTGGGGGGCTGGAGGTCCCCAGGGGTGTGGGGATGGGGACGCTGGGCTGGGCCCCCCCTGCTGAGCTGGCACCTTCCCTTCTGTTGCAGGACCAACAGGACGACGACGATGCAGAGACAGGTCTGACAGAGGGGGAAGGTGAGGAGGAGGAGAAGGAGCCAGAGAACTTGGGCAAGCTGCAGTTCTCGCTGGACTACGATTTCCAGGCCAACCAGGTGATGGAGGGGCTGGGCTTGGCTGGGGAGCTGGGGGAGTGGGGTTTGCCCGGGAGGGCAGCTAAGAGAAGTGTCCCTGTTGGACTTGGGTGGCACAGGAGGGAAAAGGGAGGTGGGTGCTGTACCATGGGGAGTCCTGCCCCACGCTGGGCTGGAGATGAGCCCATGGCAGCCACAGTGCATAGCTGGGCCCTCTCGCTGAAGCCCCACATCCCTCTCCCTGCTCCAGCTGACAGTGGGGATCCTCCAAGCAGCTGAGCTGCCAGCTCTGGACATGGGTGGCACTTCAGACCCCTACGTGAAGGTGTTCCTGCTCCCGGACAAGAAGAAAAAGTATGAGACCAAAGTGCAGAAGAAGACACTCAACCCTGCCTTCAACGAGACCTTCACCTTCAAGGTGAACCCTTTCCTACCTACAGCATGGGACCTTGTCTCTCACTTTCACCTCTGCCCCTGATTGTACTCCTCCCTCACTCACTCCACTGCTGGGAGTGGGAGGTCCTGGCTCGGGGTCCTTGGAGCACATTGCCAGCCTGGTTGGTGGCCCTCTTTGTGCAGGTCCCCTACCAGGAGCTGGGAGGGAAGACGCTGGTGATGGCCATCTACGACTTCGATCGCTTCTCCAAGCACGACATCATTGGTGAGGTGAAGGTGCCTATGAACACGGTGGACCTGGGCCAGCCCATCGAGGAGTGGCGGGACCTGCAGAGCGGCGAGAAGGAGGAGGTGAGAGCAGGACCAGCGTGAGGCCCTTAGGCACCTGAAACCTTTGGCCAGGGGTAGGAGATGCGGGGTGGCCGTGGGGTGAGCTTTCTGGGCCATCCCATAGTGCTCAGGGTGATGATTCCTGTGGGGTCCCACCAGAATATCGTGCATGTCCTAGCCATGGGTGCTGGGCAGGATCTGCCCCTGGTGTTCCACTCTGCAAAAGTCTTTCTGTAACAGGAGCAAAGAGTCCAAATTGTGGAGTGATGTGCTGGGATGGGCCTGACCCAAGTCATCAAACCCTTGTGCTGGTGCATGGGGTGCCAGCTTGTGTCTGAACTGAAGGTTGAGTAGGGTTTGGGGGGACCTGCACTGAGTGCACCCTCATCAAGACTGGGGGGGACACCACGCTGTGCAGTGGGGTTGGTGCACTGGAGGGGAGGGATCCACCCAGAAGGACCCTGACAGGCTGGAGTCATCGTGCCCACCTCCTGAAGTTTGACAAGGTCAAGTACAAGGTCCTGCACCTTTGTCAGGGCAACCCCTGGTGTCAACCCAGGCTGGGCAGAACAGGGACCGAGGGCAGTTTAGAGGAGAAGGTCTTTGGGGTGCTGGTTGATGAAAAACAACATGAGCCAACAATGTGTGAGTGCAGCCCAGAAGCCAATCCCATCCTGGGCTGCATCACAAGGTGTGGCCAGCAGGTCCAGGGAGGGGATTCTGCCCCTCAGCTCCACTATGGTGAGACCCCACCTCGAGTTCTGCATCCAGCTCTGGAGCCCCCAGCACAGGGAGGGCATGGAACTGTTGGAGTGGGTCCAGAGGAGGACCATGAAGATGATCTGAGGGCTGGAACCCCTCTGCTACCCAGGGACTGAGGCGCTCAGCCCAGGCTGAGGGAGTTGGGGTTGTTCAGCCTGGAGAAGAGAAGGCTCCAGGGAGACCTTATTGTGGCCTTCAATGTCTGCAGGGGGACTACCAGCAAGCTGGGGAGGGATTTTTTACAAGGTCTAGTGATAGGATGAGGAGTAATGGCTTCCAACTGGAAGAGGGGAGATTTGCTTCAGAAACTAGGAAGAAGTTCTTCACTGTGAGGCTGGTGAGACACAGGTTGCCCAGGGAAGCTGTGGATGCTCCATCTGCAGGAGTTTGAGGCCAGGCTCGCAGGTAGATGGGGCTTGGAGCAACCAGGTGTAGTTGTCTGGCAGGGGGCTTGGAACTAGATGATCTTTAAGGTCCCATCCAACCCAAAGCTTTCTGTGCTACGATGACTGTGTCCCAACACTGCAGTACCATACACTGGCAAGGCTTTGACATCTGCTCCCTGCTCTGCTCGGCAGCCAGAGAAGCTGGGAGACATCTGCATCTCCCTCCGGTACGTGCCCACAGCTGGGAAGCTCACTGTCTGCATCCTGGAGGCCAAGAACCTGAAGAAAATGGATGTCGGGGGTCTCTCAGGTGGGTGTTGTCCCATAAGCATCGTCCTCACTCCCTGCTGTGGGGAAGGACACCAGGTCCAGCAGACTGGCAGGGCTCAGGGAAGTCCCCCCGGTGCCTGGGACCTCCTGCATCAGAGGCAGCCTGAGAGCTGGCAGGGACGGGGAGGGGCCATGGGGATGGGATGAACACCCCAAGGACGGGCTGGATTTTGTTCCCCACTGTGTGTGGGGCCAGGGTGCTGCAGGCCCTGGCTGGTGAAAATGCTTCTCTGCCATCTGCTCCTGGTCCTGCTCCTCCTCGACGTGGGGCCCACAACTGACAGTGTGTTTTATACCAGGAGAGTTCCCAACTCCACTCCAGGGCTGGGCCACCCAGGGGTCCTGAGCTCTCTCCACATCTGCCTTGATCAGAAGAGCAGTACCTGCATGTCTGGAAGAGTTCAGCTTTGTTGCTGGGGTATCCTGCTCCAGAAGTGTGGGTGACAGGCCCACACCCACCGGTGTCACCCCTCCTACGAGGGGACCCCCAGGACTCAGAAGATCTTCATCCCTTGGGCAGTTGCTCCCGTGAATATTCTCCAGCCCAAATGTTTTGGCTTTGGCCTCCATCCACAAACCTCGGAGCACCTTTACTCATGGTGCACTTGGTTCTGGGCTAAGACTTCTCCTGGGGCCAGGCTGCTGGTGCTCCCTGGGCATCTCAGCCTTGGCTGATGCACTCTCCTGTCCCCCAGATCCCTACGTGAAGATCCACCTGCTGCAGAATGGAAAGAGGTTGAAGAAGAAGAAGACCACAGTCAAGAAGAAGACCCTGAACCCCTACTTCAATGAGTCCTTCAGCTTTGAGATCCCCTTTGAGCAGATACAGGTTTGTCTGATGACTTCCATGGGAGGCAGGCAGGGTGAGGTGATGGGAGAAGTCCCATAGCTTCCTGACCACATGCCCCAGACTTCCCAGCAACCTGAGCAGCTCCTGCCAAGCTCCTGGTCTGGTCACCCAGGACATAAGTCCAGTCCCAATCTGAGCCTGGGATGCTGCTGGTGCAGGGGCCAAGGTGGGAGGCTGGAGATGCAGGGTCAGTGCAGATCACAGCTGGAATGGGTCTCTCCTCTGCTCCTGCTCCTGTAGAGCTCACCCCAGGCAGAGCAGGGCCATGGTCCAGGGGGCATTTTGGACCTTTGGTATATTGGTAGGTACCTTCTGCCCTTCCATGTCCTGGCACATGCCCCTTGCCCCAGCCCTGTCAAGCCCTGTAGCCCACAGCTCCTGCCCAGCCCCACCACCCCTTGGTGCCCTTTCCCAGGTGGCCACGTCAGGGTGAGCAGGGTCCCCACTGTGCCTCTGCGGTCCTGGGCTCCTCGGGGAAGGAAGGGGAAGAAGCTATGGGCAGGGAGGGGACCCTGCCCCCAAACAGGGCACAGCAGGGCTTAGCCTTGGGGGGCCCCTGGGGTGCCCTGCTGGGCGACCTCGGGGGGGACAGCCCGGAGGCCGTGGGGTGGTGCAGCCGCTGCTCCTGCCTGCCCTCTGAGGAAGGTTTCCTTCTTTAGAAAGTGCAAGTGGTCATCACGGTGCTGGACTACGACAAGCTGGGGAAGAACGAAGCCATCGGCAAGATCTTCACAGGCTGCAACTCCACGGGCACGGAGCTGAGGCACTGGTCTGACATGCTGGCCAACCCCCGGCGGCCCATCGCCCAGTGGCACTCGCTGAAGCCGGAGGAGGAAGTGGACGCAGCTCTCGGGAAGAACAAATAGGGGCTTTTTGGGGGGGGTCCGGGGCGGTCCCCGCCAGAGCCACCGATACCTCACTGCTGCTCCCCTGGTTCGGTGTTGTCGTTCCGTTCTCCGCTGAAATCCCCCTGCTGGCTGCGGGAGGGTTCCCCGGCAGCCCCAACAGCTTCCAGGGGAAGAGGTTAAAGACACGGATGGTTCTTTTTGTTCTTCATCATCGCTCCCTTCTGCTGCATGTCCC
>NW_008592409.1:376-596 GCF_000691845.1 Merops nubicus | reverse complement strand
TTTTTTTTTTTTTTTTTAAGTTTTCTAACCTGAAGTGATATTGTGTGACCACCCGGAGCTCATCTACTTTAAAAAAAACAGAACAAAGAAGAACCCCAAGCCCACAGAACAATCTCTTTGTGATGGAAGGTGCAAGTCCCCCATTCACGCTTCAGCTGGACGCCGCATCCCTTCGAGAAAGGAAGAAATAGTCTGCAGGAAGAAGAGGAGCATCCCTCTT
>NW_008592409.1:0-260 GCF_000691845.1 Merops nubicus | reverse complement strand
AATGTTGCATTGATAACTCCTGCCACCAAACCGCAGCAGGCTTTTCTTTCAGTCATTCCAAACAAAACAAAACAAAACAGAACAAAACAAAAACCCCACAACGATCTAGGATTATAAAGACATAGTATAAATAATGTAAATTAGAATATAACTTTTTTAAGCCTTTGAATCTCCGCCCAGAGACGACTCTTGACTCATTGGCTGTGTAGCTTCCACAGCAGCCCTGGTTTCGAATGAATAGTTGTGTATATATATATATA
>NW_008592408.1:12500-19016 GCF_000691845.1 Merops nubicus | reverse complement strand
ATGCAGGTTTTTTTTTCTTGTATAATTTATACATTTTTTGATAGGTTGACTATACAAAGTTCAAACCTTTTATGAAAAAATACTATAAAATATACTCATAGTCCTGCATTATATTAAAAAACTGTATATAAAGGTATGGGAAAACGTTTTTGCTTAAGTTATTAGCATATTTTCATCCCTCAGAAATACACAAAATGGCTGTTCAATCTCAGTGCAGCCTATCAGACTCCTGAGCTGAAGCAAGATTGCAAATATTTCTCTATCTGAAGAACTTTTATTTATATGTCATAAAAAACAGGACACATTTGGACTTCAGGTCTTACAATACTACAGAATAGACAGGCACTACTTAGTCATTTGAAATAAAGAAATTACACCCAAAAAAAAAACCACTTTTATCCAAACTCATAAGTATTTCTAGGTATTTGTCTACTCATCACAATCCATGATAAAAGTATTATTTGAGAGAGGCAGAGTTCTATAGTTAAAAACTACCAATGGGAACATGTCCCATAGCCAGAGTCATTTACTCCACTTCTTCTTACCTTCCTTACCTACGATCACAGAATCATTTTGGTTGCAAGAGACCTTTAAGATCATCATGTCCAACCATCCCCCAGCACTGCCAGGTCCCCACTGCCCCGTCCGTGTCCCTCAGCACCACATCTCCACGGCTTGGAAACCCTTCCAAGATGGGGACTCCACCACTGCCCTGGGCAGCCTGGGCCAGGCCTGGACAACCCTTTCAGGGAAGACTTTTTTCCCCATGTCCAACCTAAACCTCACCTGGGCCAACTTGAAGATGTTCCCTCACCCTATTGCTTGTTCCTTGGGAGCAGAGACCGACCCCCCCCTGGCTCCAGGCTCCTGTCAGGAGCTGTGCAGAACCAGAAGGTCTCCCCTGAGCCTCCTTTGCTCCAGGCTCAGCACCCCCAGCCCCCCCTCACCCCACTTGGCCTCTAGACCCTTCCCCAGTTCTGTTTCCCTTCTCTGGCCATGCTCCAGCCTCTCAGGGTCTTTCATGGAGTAAAGGGCCCAAAGCTGAACCCAGTATTCAAAGTGGCCCCCGCAGTGATGAGTCCAGAGAGATGACCCCTGCCCTGGTCCTGCTGGCCACACTAGTGCTGATCCAAGCCAGGATGCTGTTGACCTTCTTGGCCACCTGAGTACACTGTGGGTTGTACTGTGGGTTGACCAACACCCCCAGGTCCTTTTCCACTAGGCACTTTCCAGCCACGCTTCCCCCAGCCTGTAGCTTTGCAGGGGGTGGTTGTGACCCGAATGCAGGACCCAGCCCTTGGCCTGGTTGAACCTCAATACCCCATCATTGAACATCTCTACCTACACATCTGCTCTGTTTCTAGACACGATGCCTGATTGCTCTACTTCCTACACCCCTCTGCACCCTTCTGGGTCCCTTGACTTGCTCTTCACTTGCCTGCTGTCATTCACTGTCTCTTTTAACTCTCAGTCAGAAAGTGATGTGACAGCTATTGGAATCAAACAAACCAGCAGCCACATCCCTCATCAGCCCAGCCTGGGAAACCAGTGGTTGTGCAGTGGTGGTAGCTTCTTTCATCTGTTAACACAGGTAGTTTTGGTCTCAAGTCTGTCCTGCTGCTTATTTATTATTTTCTTTGGTGCTTGTTTACCATGAAATAATCAGAAACTCAGAAAAACCCTTCAGCAACAGCTCGCCCCACTTGTTACTGGCATGGAGATGTTCCACTTACTGCAATAAGTATTGATAGAGTGAAATAATTGTCCTTCTTGAAGGTCAGTGTAGAATCACAGAATTCAGAATTGTTTTGGTTGGAAGAGACCTTGAAGATCATCAGGTCCAACCACTAATCCAGCACTGCCATGTCACCACTGTCCCATGTCCCTCAGCACATCTATAGAGTAGAGCAAGTATCATGCTTTAAGTCCACCCACTCTCTTCTTCTGAAATATCTTTTCTGTGCAGACAAATTTCAATTACAGACAAAACAAATGGGAAAAAAAAAAAAATAAATCTTTCTTTTTAGAGTTTCTACTTCTGAATATGCATCTTGCAGTCCAGCTCTAAAGGATGTCAACCCTCTTCTACCAGCTCACCCAGTGGCAGAGAGATCTGCTGACCCCCTCACAGGGCTTCCCCTCCTCAAGGCAACCAGCACGGGGTGTTTCTCTTCTTAGATTAACAGAGGGGTAAAAACCTGTAATACAAAAGAGTTTTTTTTCCATTGGTGTGTAAACAACATCAGAAACAGCCTGGCTTTGTTTCCCCACTGTACAGCACCCTAAATACACACCTTTTCCTGTACTATTAGTTGTTAATTTTTTAAACAATATGCTTACCCTATGAGAATTGTATTTTAGGTTATTTCTGTGCACCATTTAACATCTTTTCTTTGTCCTTTTTCCTCGCCCTTCAATTTTGACCATGATGGATCTAAGCATATTTAGGACATTAAGGGCAAACTAAATTGTTGTTTATACTGTTAAATGTGAAAAGCATAATGGTAGGGTAGTGTCTATGTTCTGGAAAATAAGTACACTTGTCTGATTTTTATTACATCTCTTCTCTGCTGATGTGTACTGAGCAAATTGTGGGGTCTCTGCTGAAAATGCAATATGAAAGTTTAATACCAGTCTCTGCAGGATGTGTCAACCTGAGCACACACTAAGCAACTCAAAACAAAGAAAAAAATACTTGCTCTCTAGGAGAGATGCTCCAAGAATTCCTAAGTGAACCCAGTGCAACCATGGGGCTGGTAAACACAGGTAAGGGACAGACATGAGTTATCACCTTCATCAACCACCACAGCTAGT
The DNA here is from genome assembly GCF_000691845.1 of Merops nubicus. Taxonomy (NCBI): domain Eukaryota; kingdom Metazoa; phylum Chordata; class Aves; order Coraciiformes; family Meropidae; genus Merops; species Merops nubicus. The sequence goes on along the minus strand of NW_008592408.1, from coordinate 16,202 downwards.
ACCTGGCATCAGCATCTGCCCTGGCTCTGCAGTCAGCCCCTGAGATATGGACTAAAACAGACTTCTGTAAGTGACACAGCTCCATGAAATATCCCTGTGAAATCTGGAGACAAGAACCCACCAAGGCTTTTTCCAATTCTAATTAATAATGAGGTCCTCCACAATGCCAAAAACGTGGCCTCGTCGTTCTCCAACACTCTTGGAAAGCCACAGATTGTTTAAAGGAGGATGGAAATATTAAATACAACACGCATATAAAACACAATAAATCAAACTTGTTTAGATGAAAAGCACTTTTTTTGGTTTTCTCAGCAGAGCAATTGTATATTCCACAGTTATGATATTTTTTTCTGAGATAAAACTGCTGTATATCTGACTGCTGTATCAGACCTGGCCTTCTGGTTTCAGCTTTTCTTGCTATGCAGGATGCTTCTTAAGAAAATATCTATATTTTATAATGTTTGGCCATTTCCAAGGTCAAAATTAGAAAATGAGAAATTTGAAATTGGAATGGGATAACACAAATCATTAGATCTGTTTCTCAGTCCCTATCCTGCAAAAAAAAGGTTGAGAAAAAGAGTAAAAAAGGGGTCACTTACTTGAATTTCTGCACTGAAACAACAGGCAGAGCTGCACAGACAACTGAAATGCCTGACCCCAGAAAAAGCAGAGGACATGCAGCCTTGCTTCTCCCTTGGCCAGCTCTTGGCATTGCCTTCAGCATCATTCCACTACATCCTTTTAGCTTTACAGCTTTACACCTAGCCACATATAACGTCAAGACATCTAAAGATCAGCACCAAACAGCCAAATGTTGCTCCTACCGTAATATTTCAGAGTCGCCTGGGGGAAAGGCAGCTCTTTTTCCAGGCTCATGCAGCACCACCTATAGACAAAACCCCTAAATTTCTCTGGAAGATCTGGGAAATGGAAGATACTCTTACTTTTACATATGCTGTTTTTCCCCCACTGCCCAAATGTTCTGAGGAGCAGGGTCTGGAACTAAAACCCCCTCCCTACAAAGGGTTTGCACAGAACTTGGAAGTTTTTTTATGTATAATCCAGAAAGAAATACTGAGAAACTGAAAGAAGGTGAATGAGAGTGATTGACTGGCACCAAATCCAAGGATCAAAGACCCATAAAACTGACTTTTGCATAAAAAGCCAGGCAGTTTCTGAGGACTTTGTACCCAGAACCAAGAACCTCAATAAACAGTGATTTTGGGGATTTTTTCTGCAGCATGTAGACTTCAAATTGGAACTAACACTATTGCTAAGAAATCAGACTCTGAATACTTGATGTTGTCCCGTTGCCTTTCTGCACATTTCGGGCTCTGCACGATGTCAGAAGCCTGGGCAACCTCAGCTCTGCAATCTGGGATTTGCCACGAGAGAAGTGTCTGTGGAGCAGAGCTGCATGCAAGAGTATAAAGTTTTGGGATTTTTTTTTTTTAATTACAGTTCTGTGCTTACGAAGAGAATCTTGAAAATGTGAAGTTCATCACACAGGGGCTGATGTCTCCCCATTTCCAGACAGTGTGATATGAATTGTGCCTTGAGAGATGTGAGGCATCCCATTCTCATAGTGCTGAACCTAAAGATGACAATCTGCAGCTCACTGAGAGGTGAAAATATGAATAAAAAAGAAAAAAACAAAGAAACCAAGTTAGTTTTCAAATAAATAGCTTATCTGTTTTGCAGAATATGTTTTCTTTTAGATTTCAAGGGAAAAAAAAGGAAAGAAAACATGCAACTCCAACAAAAAAAAAAAAGAACTCCGAGATAGAAATAAAATCCTAGAATCTAAACTTGTTACAAAATTTCGACATGACTTAATATAGAGCTAGTATAAAAGAATGCCTCTTGAATTAAACTATTCCTAACGGACCTTTCTTATCCTGTCTGTTTTCCTTACTGGATTTATTTTAGAACTTTGGATGAGTTCAAACTTATAACATTTGGGTTTTTAAATTCAGGATTTTATGTTGCATTTTCTGCCAGTTAGCGATAATTACAGATCTTGAACTTCAAAGGTGTCTAACCAATTAGAGATTCTCTGCAAGAGAAAATGCAGAGAGGGAAAAGAAAAGGGAAAAAAACCCAGTATATTACTAATTTACTACAAATGCTGAATATTAAGCACACTTTGAGAATATTTGCGTGGTGTTCCATGGCCAGTTTTCTTTAAAATTCTGATTAATCTGAATTTTCAAAATAGGAAACAATAGCTGTGAGTCTCCTCTTCAACCCCTCTTTGACACACACAGCTAGATAACACCATGATTTCATGCTACATGTGTTGCTTGTTATATATCCTAAAAATTCAATTTTCTTACCCCAGAAGGAAAGAGCCATAAGAGGTGAAGCTGCTCATTTGATCATAAAGTGTTGTCAACGTGAAGGAAACAGCTTCGGAACACTCTGCCACCACCCTTATTTGTGGTAATCATGCAAATCACTGCAAACAGCTCCCAAGCCTGAGAGTTCATTTGGTTTTGAGTCGAGCTGCAGCAATCCTGTATACGGAGAGAAGGAGAAAAACCACTTGATAGATGTTTCTGGGAACGTTTATCCCTGACAAGGCTGAACAAAGTACAAAACTAGCTCTACACCTACTGTGCTGGGATATATGAGGCTCCAAAATGATGATCTCTATCTCAAAAACTATTTAACCAGCCTATGATAGGGCAGTTGCTGTGGTTATAAGGCTTTCTTTCCTAGAATGATAGAGCACAGTAAAATACCTTATAAAACAACACAGAAGTCATTGCTGACCAGATTCTGACTCCAGGAAATTTATTGTGCTCTATCTTTATACAAGCTCTTTATTTTACCTTTTCTTTTCCTTGTGTGTAATGAGTTTATCCACCACAAAAAATAATGTGTGGGGTGTTTTTGTTTTTGTTTTTTCTTTTCATTAATAATGTCACTATATTTTGAGGGGTCCAGTTGAAAGACAGTAGCAAACTTCTAAACTTTTCACATTCAGAAGCTCATCAGTAAATCGCTCTATTTTAGATTGCTGTGTGGATTTAGAGTGGGCTTTTTTGTTGTTTTTCCAAGATTTTACTACTTTAACTTTAGAAACACTTTTCCACCCTTAGCCCACTTGGCCAGCTCTCCAGAATGAAAAGCTTTTTATTTTCAGCAATCCCTTGGTAGGATTGCAATGCCCTCCTTAAAATTACCCATGGAAAGGAACTCCATCAAATACTAGTGAAATAACTGCTGTAGCCACTTTAAAACACTCCCAAGTCCTCACTTTCTTCTCCTCTAGAGATCCACTGGTGTGACAGGCCGACCTCCCTACCTAAAATTGGATATATTGATCCAGAAACTGCTCTCATCAACTAGAACTGCACTTGAGATTTTTGTGGGCATGTTATTCCTACTGAGAATTGAACTTTTGTTGCTCAGGCATCGTATCTAGAACCCTTTGGCATGGAGGGTGAATTCAGTGACCCTCAATGCCTTATGTGCAGAAGCAAATATTGGAACCTGATCTATAATTAACAGAAAAGGATTCTTAGTGACTTAAACACCCAGCATTCTTACACTGACTGTGGGACTAAAACCAAAATTGTTATGGGCTTCCCTTAGCTGTTGACAATTTTGTAACAGAATTGTAAGGGAAACTTGTAAAAGAATAGCTTTGTCCATTTTAAAATGCTTTTAAAGAGAAAGGAGTGCTTAACTATTCTC
>NW_008592408.1:0-7500 GCF_000691845.1 Merops nubicus | reverse complement strand
CCAAGGAACGACTGGTTTCAGATGATAATTACCTTGACAGGTGCTGCATTAAATTCATCATTTCTTCCCATTTCTCCCATGTTTGTAACAGGAAGCATTGGATTAATGTTACAAAACTGCTGCTGACAGCACCTTTTTTTTTTCCTCCTGAGTGTGGTTTTTTTTTCCTCACCTTAAATCCTGGCTCTCCCCAAGCCATGAGCATCGCCTGGTTTCTTATTCCATACCTCTCTGCAAGAGTTTACAGGCTTCATATATAAATTACAATTCCCCTTTATTAATCTAATTGATCGTTTGGTTCCAAATGCATATGCAAGATCTTTTGAAACCTTTTAGACCCCTGCGGTTCAATATCAATCTCAAAATATTAAAAGCATCTTGTGGAAAATTAGAAAGCAGATGAGACACTTTGGGACTGGAGATGCTGTAGAAACTGAAACTTTTAAAGCAGCATTGACACGATTATCAAATGCTGTCATTGCTCAGAAGACCTTTTTTATTTTTATTGGTTCTTTTGTAATTGTTTTTTTTCCTTTTACTCTGTATAACGTGGCTGCCAGGAATTCAACTTAAATGAGAAACAACATGTAGATGAAATCAAATGAAACTCCACACCTTGGAGTTTTTGTTTCAATCTTCTTTGTCATGCCCACTTAACAGGCTCAGATATGATGCTGTCTGAACTTCTTGGAGCATTCTTGTCATCTAAGGACAAGATATTTTGGAAGTACAAGCTCTCATTTCCCAAGTGATGAAAAAAAACTTTGAAAACCACAACACACACACAAAAAGGAATAGAGTTGTCTCCTGCATGGATCACTTGACTAATTTCTTTGCTTAGACAACTATTCCCTTAAATGTGAAGCATTTTGGGGAACAGGTATTTGTCATGATGATGCTGGAGCTCTTTGGGAAGCCACCCACACAGGGAAAGAAGAGACTGGATTCAGCAGCAGAGTCGTGACTGCAGGTGGCATGGTTGTTCCAACAGAATTAATGCAACAAGCACTGTTCTTCAGATTCCTTGCAAGGCTGGTAGCTGTTTCCAAAAGGAAACTAAGGGAAAAATATTCCTCTGCTTCTGCTCCTTTTCTTAGCTCTTATCAAAGCGCACACAGGAAAGGAAAGGAGTTGAAAGGAATCAAAACAACTCCACCACCCATTCTCAAGGAAGAAAGGAAGAAGAAAACTCACTTGCAGTATCACAAGGGCTTTTGTTTCACCCGTGAGAGATGGTTGTTGAATTCAAAACACCTTCGTAGTTCCTTACTGAAATATTTATGTTATGAAGTGTCATGAAGCAACGTGGAGTTTAAATTAATGTGGAGTTGCATGGAGGATAAGGGCATTTTTTTGAGAGAAAGGGGATAAGGGTCTAATTAGTCTAAGACTTTTCAGCCAGCTTTCAGAGGCAGATTTTAAATATTTCAATTTTTCAGGGCAATTAGGAGACTTTTACAATACAATACAAAACAGCATTGCAAATGAATTACGGGGAAATACAAGAAAAATAACTTTAGAAGCAACATTTTTTCTAAAATCCTTTGCTTAAAGTTTTTCATGGTGAGCTAGATGGTAAAAAGCAAACAAACAAAACATGAACAAACAAACAACAAACCCCACCACAAATACAATCATGTGACTCCCAACAAAAATTCTCAAGAATTAAAATTACCAGATTCCATTTGTTAAGATTCATCTGTATCTTTAAATAGTGTCTTCCATAGGGACTTTTCTGACTATATCCTAAATGAGCAGAGTTTAAAAGTGGAGAACATTGGGAAGAAGACACCATTGAGTCCAATGGAAAGTGATAATGGAAGAACTTTTACCTGGGATTAGGAAAAGTTACTAGGGTGAGTATTATGGATTCTAGCAAAGACTGTAATAAGAGCATAAACTAGATGGAAACAGAGAAATTAGGAAAACTAAAGAAGAGTTCAGTAAACAATTCAGAAAATACAGTAAATTTTGTGAGATTTTCCATCATTTATTTGAAGGTTTTTTTCTTCACTACTTTTTCCACTACCATTTCTTGGTTTAGAAAATTTAGTCATGAAACTAAATGTATCCTATACTTCATCACTCCCTCGGCGTGGAAATGGCTAAGGCTAAGCAAATCCTCCATCTCCAGGCACTCCAAAAAAAAAATTCCCATGAAACTTGTCATTCCTCAGCTATGGAGCTCCTCCAGTAAGAAGTAAGATTTATAAAGATACTTAAGAACTGAGAATATTCACAGGCAGATGAGGAGGAAAGCAGAAAATGTAGACACTAGCTGAAAAAAAATACTTATAGGGAGGCCACAGACGTCTGTTATCTAATTTAGGCATAGAAAAGGAAAAAGCTAACTGACAACACAATCCTAATTCAGCAAAGGCTAAGCAATCATAAAAGAAAATCATCTGCCTGGCAAAGTTATAAAGAAATAAGACTGGTTTTATATAGTTAAAATATAACTTAAAACAAGTCTACTCATCACACCATGAAGATAGACAGAAGACAGATTCAAAACCTTTGAGACATCCAGCTCTACTTGCTCTGATTTTACCAGTTGTCCATTTCAGTTAGAGAGTTAATGGATAAAAAATATTCACCATGAACTTTTTACACCAATCCCCTTATTGTTCAGCCTTCATTCAAAACTTCTTCATTCCCTATACCTGAGGTCTATGACCTCTTCCCATTCCCCTACTTGGCTGACTCTCCACGTTGACCATTACTTACAAAATCATAGAATTGTTTAGGTTAGAAAAGACCTTTGAGATTGAATCATTAGCCTAACTATCACCTCCACTGCTAAATCCTTAAGCACCATATCTACATGACTTTTAAACACATCCAGGGATGGTGATTTGACCACTTTCCTGGGCAGCCTATTCCAGGGCTTGACAACCCCGTCAGATAATTTTTTTCTGGCACCCACCTCTCTCCAACCTCCTTTCAGGGAGTTCTTGAGAGCCAGAAGGTCTCTCTGAGCCTCCTTTGCTCCAGGCTCAGCACCCTCAGGTCCCTCAGCTGCTCCTCATAAGACTTGTGCTCTAGACCCTTCCCCAGTTTCATTGCCCTTCTCTGGACCTGCTCCAGCAGGACTATTTATTGATCTATCCTCCCATCACAGGCACTGGGCTAATCAGAGCTGTAGCTTACTTAACTCCACAGTTAACTGGCAGCAGCCTCACTCTGTTGACTCCTGAGTTGGCTCAGCCATCTATTATCTCATCACCATAACAAACCAAATACATCTGATTTTTTTTCTGTTTGAGACCCCCACCCCAGAAAAAGCCACAAAGACTCTCTTGTCTTCCCAGTTCACAGGTCAACAATGGCAAAGGCCATTACTTCAGTGGTGATTCATGAAACAGTGACAACAGCTCCCCTTTATACCTCCTCCTAAGGAGGTTGGATAAGACCACAACTGGATAATAAGATAAACTTTCCCAATAAATCTTGACTCAGTGTCACTCTGCAGCAAACCACAGCATCATTCACCCGTAAATCAATAATGAAGATGTTAGATGGATGTAATTTGCCCACTAAAGAGTGGGAAGAAGCCAGGAGCTGCTTCTAAATAAGCTTTTTCTCCCCTACCACCTGATAACCTGAGGTCTGGGCAAGGCTCACTTACTGCTCTTCCAGCCATCTTCTAGGATCAACACGTTATCCTCAAATCTGGAAATCCACCTTGTTCTCAATATCTTGAGTGAATTACAATCAGAAAAGACTCATATTCTTCCATTTGCTCCTGCATGTCAGCATTATGATCTAAGCAAAGGTCATAACACTCCAATATCCAAAAATCCAGTTAATTGATCCCCTCTAGGTATCAAATCCCTCCAGCTCTGCAGTTATTGCTGCATCAATCATATTGCTATTCATACCAAAGAATTAGAAGGGTGTCCAAAACACTGAAATCTCTTGCTACTCCTCTCCTCAGCTTCTCCTCCGGCCATTTCTAAGCACACCAATTTTCTTGATAACACATTTAAAATTCAATTTCCCTCATAGGATTTGATTGTGCCGATAAATCTGAGCCTGGCCTCTGATCACATCCCAAAATGGTCCAGCCCCAGATTTCTCAAAAATTCCTGCCATACTCACATTTATTTTTATCTGTATTCTAATAACAACATCTTTCCAATACAAAAATCTCAGAGGCATTTACCTGTCCAAGCCACTGCTGCAAGTTTGTGGCTCAGAAAATATATGTTCAAGCACAAGCAAAAATCAGGTCTTTCAAAATTACCTTAGACCTGAAAAAAAACTGACTTCAAATGACTACACATTCAAACAGAAACATGAATCAATACAGTAATTTGCTGATGAATTTATGCTGCCAAATATAATACCAATAAACTCTGAGTTTGAGAGATGGAAGCCCTTGAATGGGTAGTTCCATCTTCATCAATGGTAAGCTGAAGGACCCAGCCTCTTCCTCAGCAGCTCCCTGCATTGATTTTCTTCTACTTAGAGATATTTGTTCTCACCCTTCAGGTGATTTTATTTTTCACATATTACTCTCCTACTACAAGGGACTTACTAGAAATCCAGCCCCTACAGAAAGACCCTGATATAACCAGAGAGACCCAAGTTACCTTGGGCAGACCTGTGACAATCATGAGGTCCCCCAGCAAGAACTTGAAGAAGTCAACATCCCTTCCTGTGTGATTTTCAGCACCTCAGGTTAAAAGAACTACTGCAAGCTACCCATAAACCTTTTGTGGAATCCTGTGGAAGGATTAGTTAAATGGGAAAACGTGGTTAAAATGGAAACCAAGTCACAACAGCTGGGCAAACCACCACCAACAAAAAGCCTTTTGGCCTTAGAAGCAATTGTTTTAGGCTGAGGTCAGAGGTGGCTAATCCACAGCTAGAGTGGACACCTACTTGTGTCTAATGCCTTTTATATTCACACATATTTCTTCAGCTGTTTGCAAAGAGGATGAAAAACATTTCACTGCAAAAGATGCTGTTTCTGAAGGGAAAAAAAACAACCACAGAATTTTGAAAGTGAAATGTCTTCCTGTCACCTGGTATAAAGCATGTCACTGAACTTTCTTTGACTAATTAGAGAAGCTCTTCAGGCTAGGGATTGTGGTTTCCTCCCCTGAGCACAGCAATAGTGTCAATAAATAATAATAATTGCAGGGTGGATTCAACTACAGCTTTTTTATTGCCGAGGAACTCAAACAACAAATAACTCCTGTGCATCTATCAAAGAGAAAGCAACATAAGTTCATCCAACCATCCTAACCGTGTGCATTTATTTCAAACAAAAATTGTATGTAAATGCATATGCAAATTTGGTGTGGCCCTCAAGCTTCTGGAAAGTGGCCAAAAAAGCCTTCAGTGTTGCAAAGTTGAACATCCTATCTACCATATGGTAGGACCTATCAATCTCAGAGAAGAAAAGATAGCAGCTCCTCATGCAGCTGGCACTCATCACAGTACCTGTAAAAAGTTTGGGGGTGTAATGATGAAAGGGAGGTCTTTTCAGTGGCGTGGAAAGCATTCATCTTCCTAATCACAGTTTAACCATCAATACTACAATAATGATGTAAAAAAGTCATACCAGACTATAGCTAACGCACCTAAATTTTTTCCTAGGAGGAGATATTAACCAATGATAAAAAAGAAAAATAAAATTACATAGACCTTTCTTCGTTAGTTGATGTATTTTAACAGGGATGCGTATCACTGGGATAGATCAGGTACATCTGCATCACTTAGTTCAGATCCTCAGTGGTCCCTGCTGGTTGCCTCTTGATTTGCATTAATAGTATCAAGGCTCCAAGTGAATAAGCTAGATTTCTTCTTTATAAAACTAAACCAGTTTCTGAAACATTTATAGCCTTCAGCATCATGGTTTCAACTCTCCACACAGACTCCCACTGCCCCACACTCTGTTTGACATACATGTACCCAGCAGCAACACAGGACCTAAAGAAAAACCATGAAGAGCTGGCTTTGCTGAGGCAAGCACATGGCTGTTGCAAAGCATCTCCACTTTTCTCAGCAGTTTGGGGGTTCTCACTTCTCTAAAACGGAGTTTGAGGAGACGGTTTTCACTTTTGCTATTGAGCAGCCATGCCAAAGAACGTCCACGTTCTCCCATGCATACCATTAGCACAGGGTACATCTGAAAAAAAAAAAAAAAGATATTTATATATCCCTGAATGTGAAGTGCTGTGTAATTAGGAGATGATGAGAAATGATCATGGAGAAAGAGGAGCTGGGAGCTCTATCATCTGTTCAGCGCAGGGCTCGCACAGCACCGCGAGGAAGTTGCGCGGCACGTTCCCTATTTAGAAAGAAAGCCTCGAGAACGTCGTTGCTCTGCTGCAGAGCTCACTCCATCAAGCTGTGTGAATGTTTCCTAATGAACAACTCATTGGCAAGATTTTGGACTCTTTTGTCTGTTTGCATATCGCTGTTTAATGGTGCTTATTCCTGCGGGCGCTGCTGGAGCAAATCACGCGCTGGAGCGGGTGGGAGTTTCATTGCTATGGGCAGACCAGGGATCTTATGATTTGGACCAGTGGGAGCTCAGAACGACCAGACTCCCAGAAAAGCAAAGTTAACATTGTGTTGACAACGTGCCTTAGTTTGATACATTGCCAAACAAGACGTATAGATTTTGTGTAACTGTAATCAACCTACTGTGGTATAATTAAGGGACTGGTTTAGTTTAGATCTAAGAAATGAACTCTCTCAAATGCAAAAATGGTCAAGGGGTTGGTTGTAGTTTGGGTTTTTTTTTTTTTTTTTACTCTAGCTTATTATCTTGCAAGTGAAGAGAACATTTGTAATTTCTGTTCTTTCTGTTGTAATTTGAGCAGTGCCTAAAGTTAAAAAATCTCTGGCAAGCACACTTTGCATATTGCACTCCACATGATTAGTACAGGTCCGTTGGTAACATGAAATCAGCTCAAACAATGGATAAAAATAAATCATTACTAGGTACGCCAGATTTGAGATGGAAAAGGCTCTAATGGCTGTTAAATGAGGTATATTGCATAGAAGGATTATATTTTGGATGGTATTAAAATGGCTTTGGGAGTGAATATTCCAACTAATATTATTATTTGTGTACTTGAACTGTGGCGTGATGGGATTGTGTTTCTGAAGAGAGTTTATGAAAAGTACAAATGGATTATAGATGCCTTTTCTTTTTCCTTTTACATTCTGAATAATGAGAGGGTAAACTACACTTACAGTGTATGAACTGCAGCTTTATCTATTTCTCACTATGATTCAATCAAATCAAATATTTTTTCCAACTTTTGTTTTTTTTCCTACAAAAACATGCTGTTCTGCCAGTGCCAAAGGATTTCATACAAATGTATTGATCCCCATTTAAATTTTAACAGAATGGTGTTTGAGATCGAGCTGGAATTTGGGGAGAGAGGGAGGGATTCAGAGAAAAGGACTTTTTCGTACCACAAGTATTTCAGAAAAATTCTATTTCCCCAAACCCAGTAAGAGATTTTTTTTTTTTTT
>NW_008592407.1:0-854 GCF_000691845.1 Merops nubicus | reverse complement strand
ATCCCCAACGCTGAGCACAAATACCTCCCTCCCAGTCCTGAGACCCCAAAACCAGAGAACCCTGAGACACCACCCAGCCCCGAGAACCTCCAGATCCCAAAGTCTGACCCCCAAGACTCCCAAACCAGAGAACCCCAGCACTCAAAGCTGTCCCCAGCCCCAAGATCAGAGAATCGCCAGTCCCATAATGCCAAAATCAGAGACCCCTAGAGCCAGAGCCCCCAGCTCCCAAAGCCTGAGCCCTGAGGCACTCAGACCCCAAAACCAGACATCCCTGACAGCCCCCCAAACCAGAGACCCCTCTAACCCCCTGGTACCTGAACCAGAGACCCCCAGACCAGAGCCCTCTCCATTCCCAAGACCCCCAAACCGGAGCTCCATCCAGGCACCAAAAAGTGGAGCCCTCAGGCCCAGGATACTGTAACTAAACTTCCCTCAAGCCTCAAGACCCCAAAAACAGAGTCCCCTCCATCTCTGAGACCCCTCCTCCAAGTCAGAGCTCCACAGCTCAGGACTCCCCAAAACCAGACCTGCCCCCTTCCCTCAACTCAGAGCTTCCTTAAATCCCAAACTCTCCAACACAAGAGCACCCCAAACCCCAGCCCTGTTAAATCCCTGACTCTCCCATAGCCCCCTGTCCTCAATCTTGGGCGTCCCCCTTGGCAACCCCCAACCATCCGTGCCCCCCGTTTGCTGAGGTGGGGGTCGGGGGGAGCCCCCGGCTCTGCAGCACCCCGGGATTCGCTCCCAGTGCAGCCCTTTGGACCCCAGCTCCGAGCCGGCTCATCAAAGCCCTAATACAGCATTTCATCATCATAAATTAATCCATTAATCACCACATTAACGCGAACCAC
>NW_008592406.1:2093-4407 GCF_000691845.1 Merops nubicus | reverse complement strand
ATCACAACTCGGGGATTTCCGTCCCTTCGTTCATGACACTGGGTTTGTAGATAAACAATTACAATAATAAATCATGATAATCTTTTATCAGATAAAGAGTTCTACAGGTGCTGCCTCAAATTATTTTTGATTCTAAAGCTCTGGAAAAATGTATGTCTATTCAGCTTTTATTGCTTCTGATTAGAGGAGGAGTGGGAAAGAAGACGGGCAGGTAAGAACAAAAGGAGAGCTCACCTTGTTCAAGTAGCAATACTTTAGCAAAAGAACAGATAGAAAGTGTGAGTGACTGAATTTAGAAAGCCTTAAGAGTGAATTTTGAACAATGTCAAAGAGTAAGAATATCTGATATCTGAAGAGTCATTCAGGTAAGTATAGAAGTACTCCTGGGAATTAAATGAAATCAGATGTGAAGACATACAGGATTTATGCATTCTGATTATGGGAAGTGTTTTTTTCATGCATATGCAGGTCAAACACACACTAATTACTTACTTTTAACTCTCTTTTCAGTTCAGGCTTAGTCACCTGATAGCTCAGCAGTCCAGGAAAAGAGAATTAGTTTGTCAGATCTTAAGAAATGTAAGATCTTGTGGCCTGCCTGACCTCAGATCATGTCTAATGACAATTCTCTTCATCACTGGTGGATAGTCAGGATGATCTCAAGGTGTATGATGTTGTTGAGACTGTGAATGATCTGCTTCTTGCAAACAAGATTGTAACACAGTTTCTTAGCCATGGCGCTCTGTTGATTTCTAATTAAATCCTCTGTTCTTTCCAGGTTAAAAGAATTTAAACTGAGAAAACTAAGAACAGTTTTGAAGTTTTGAAAAGTAGATTCCTTATTAATGTTTTAGGAAAATAATTACATTTATTTATATTTACTTAATATTGAACAGTTTTTGTGGCATAATGTTGCTGTGCTGGGTCTCTGAATAGGGTCTTTGGGCAGGATAAGAATTTAATACTTTTGAAGTTTGGAGAAGAAAGATAGGCTTATAAGGCTGCACCACAGGCAGCAGGGTTTACAGGTGACATATGAAGCTGTGATCAGAAAATTAGAATCAGAGGAGAAGACCCTTCTTCATGTGTCAATGTGCTTTGAACTAAATTCAGTTATGAAGTACATTAATATGTCCTTTAAAAGTAACATAATTTAGTGTTCTCTGAGCTAGGATAAGAACTAGGCATCTTTGGCCTCAGGAGTTTATGCCTCGAACCTTTTCAGAGCTAGATTGCTGCTTCCTTCTCCTCTATTATTGCCTTCCAGCTGAGGAGAAACAGTACTCAAAGTTATAAGGTTATTATTTTAATCTATTTTAAAAATATTTAACTTTGTTTTCTTGGTGCCTTTTTCTATATGAAATACATGAATCCTAAAGACCTGCATTTACAAGGTTGCACATATGAAGTAATTTGAAATGTCATGTAAAGTATTAGGTTATCATCATCATCTAGTTGCTAATAATAAATTTCCAGAAAACCATCCATAACATTTAATGTACAATTCTACATAATCATTGAAGTTTACTATTATATTTCTTCATGTTACTATCTTTACATATTCAATAAAAAGTGATGGATGTATTTAATACTTCCTTCAGGAATGACAGTTAAAGCTTCAGATGGGGTTGCTGAAAACAAAAGAGCCAGTAGCTCTTAAAAGGCTTTTATACCACCGTGGAAGAGAGCTGTAAATTTCCACTGATTGATGCTATGAGATCATTTCGGTTTATCCACATATTACAAAACCCAGTAGTTTTATCACAAGTTTAAGGCTCCAAAGTGATGTGTCATACAGTGAAGATAACCTCAAAGAATTAAGAACAACCTTTGTAACATGATTCCCTAGTTAAATCAATGTGGAGTGCATAGTATTGATCTCAGATTTGTAATCTATTTCTACATAATTTTTTTGATGACCCTTTACAAGTATTACATATTGTTTAAAAAAGTTAAATACAACTAGGCTAATATATCTGTTCTTTCTTATTTGAAAGCAGGAGTGATAAAATTACTTTGGAGAACTTCCAGTATAATCTTTGCAAGCTTTCAGAGATCTGAACTATTGTTACAGCTGAACTTGACTGTATGTTGAATCCAAATCTTGGAGAGAGATCCCGACTATAGGGCAGATACATTTTCAGTCAGTCATGATCCCTCTCAAACAATGAAAATATATGACAACTGATTCTAGCATCTTTTCTTTGTCTAGTATTAGTAACGAGGGGTTGCCTGTCTTTAGAAAACATATCAACACATTCTCTTTTAAACTAAACCAGGCATATTTAAGAGATATTTAACAGAGAGAGGGAAA
>NW_008592406.1:0-2083 GCF_000691845.1 Merops nubicus | reverse complement strand
GGACAGAGGAATTGAGATGAATCTCTCAGAAAGCTTTATTTTACTTAGAAAAATAGGAGCTGCAGTGGGTAAACACTAAATTTATGGAGTAGTCTTTTAATAGTATGCTGGCTTAGTTCCTGAGGTGATGGATAGTTCTCACGTGTTTCATGTGAACCTAGGGACTGTTTTCTTTTCATAGCCAATTTACTCATGCCTGCATCAAAACTAAGCAGTTTCTTACTACTTCTAGGCAAGGAAAAAGCTGGTAAATTATGTCCAGTGTCAGCCCTCAGATACTGTTTGAACCTTGTAGACTGTACTGCAAAGTCTGTCCTCGTCCTGTGTGAACTGTACTGCTAACTGTGTTAGGACTTCTGCAAATATTGTCAACTCTGTCGGTCATTAACAATTTTTAAAGTCAGGTGAAAGGGAGAACAGAAGGGCTGCTGCTTTGGTCCAGTGATGAAGATATCTGAATTTACTTTTCAAAACATACTGAGTGAGCACCCAATATAAAAAGACAAAAGTTATTAATAAATCTGAAGTGTTTTAAATTACATAGGACTCTTTAACAATATATGATATACATATCTAAACAGTATACTATTCACTTTAAAGTCAGGTGAAAGGGAGAACAGAAGGGCTGCTGCTTTGGTCCAGTGATGAAGATATCTGAATTTACTTTTCAAAACATACTGAGTGAGCACCCAATATAAAAAGACAAAAGTTATTAATAAATCTGAAGTGTTTTAAATTACATAGGACTCTTTAACAATATATGATATACATATCTAAACAGTATACTATTCACCTGCTAAGTAAGCTGCAATATATTTTTGGCATCAGTGAATGTAGCAATGCCATTTAAATACTGTATTGAATCCAAGAATCTTATTTAGAAAAAAAAAAAAAAAAAAGGTGCTCTTGTGCGGTAAATCTGGAGATTGTTTTCTAGAATTTTGTGGATGTACTTTGTAATAATAATAGCAAATCTGTCAGTCTGTAATAGCTAATGAAATAGAAGATAGCATTTTAATGCTAAAGAACCGCCCTGGATATAAGAGAAGGACTAGCTACAGGCTACTGTAGCTCACAGCTAGCCATTGTTTGCTCACTATCCAAGATTTTATGGATATTTTGGTGCAAGAAACAGCTGAGAGTTAATAAATATAGTGTTAAATAATTCCTGAAGAGATGGAATAAAAAGGTTTCGCAGAGGAAGTGTAAACTGATTTTTAGATACTGATTTAAGCAGAATGGTGCATAATTTTGCATGCAGAGTTCTTGTGAATATTCAATATTTGCTGTACTTTTAAAATTTATTGTAGTCCTTCAGATATATTTGGCAGCAGTTTGCTCCAAGTTAGCTTCAGTGTATAGCCTGTCATACTGATTAGTACTGTCTTACTCCTTCCTTTTAATTTCCAGATCTGTACATTGCCATCTATGGTCTCTGCACTGTTACTTCTCTGCTTGTAGAGTACTTCGAACAAGAGGATTCCACCTCAGAACTAGGGTGTTGTTGTATTATGGTATTACAAGTATTCCAATAATAATAACAGTAAATTACAATGGATAAAATTTCATTTTACAGATAAAAAAGAAAAATTATCAATAACACAGGGCCATGGGTTCCTAGCAGTCAGGTGGAAAAGGGCCTCAGTACCTTATCTATTCCAGCCTCCTGTTTAAAACAGGGTTGAGAAGCATACTGGGTCTGGCTTTTCAAGGATTATTTGTATGTACAGCCATGGTGCTGTCCTTTTCTGCTTCATATCACAAGAAAAATGCCACTTGGATAGACTGTTTATTTGTTTGTTTGTTTTGTTTTGTTTTGTTTTTTTTTCCGTGAGTCACGGAAACTACAACATGGGTGCACAGTGATGTGTGCTTGGGCTGCAGGTCTGAATCTCACAGGTTTCCTCTGTGTGTGTGTGTGTGCAAGTGGTAATTCAGCTTCTTAAATGAAATAGGTAAGGAGGTTCATCCTGGTTGCTCTATGTATGTATCCATTAAGAGCAATAGTTTCTTCATAGTTACAGTTCTGTCCTTCCTTGGTGTGTGAAGTGAGCCGTCATTCTTGGCTTTTGAAGACTACAAT
>NW_008592405.1:1371-5935 GCF_000691845.1 Merops nubicus | reverse complement strand
CCAGCCACTCTGCCCCCAGCCTGGAGTACTTCAGGGGGTTGTTGTGACCCAAGGGCAAGGATCGGAGCAGGCTGTTGGTATCGGGAATTTGGAAGATGGGGCATCTGTTAATGACTGTGGGATCCCTGCAGCACAACAAACCCCAGCCTGGGTGAGACGTGGAACTTCCCGTTTAGGATCTTTTGGAGGAAGTCAGGATTTCCTGGGAGCACGAGCCCTCAGTCACAGCTGAGAGGACAGGCTCTCACCTCATGCCCTTTCCTGCCCTCTGCAGCCTGTGTACGCCAGGGACTGTCCCCTTGCAGCAGCCAAAGCCATCCAAGGCCTGCGGGCAGTTTTTGACGAGACCTACCCCGACCCCGTGCGCGTGGTCTCCATCGGCGTCCCGGTGGAGGAGCTGCTGGCCGACCCCGCTGGCCCCGCCGGCTCCCTCACCTCCGTCGAGTTCTGCGGGGGGACGTGAGTACCTGGAGAGGCTGGGGGGGAGCTCAAAGAGGTGTTCCTGGGGAGCCCGAGTTTCTTACGGAGTCCCAGGGGCATAGGCTGGGCACAGCCAGGGCAGAACTGGGGGTGGTGGGGTGATCCCTTGGCGTTCCCAGTCCCAGGTCAGGCTTTTGCAGGCAGGGAGCTGCCTGCACCCTCTCCCTGCCCACATGTGGACTTGTGGCAGTGCTGGGAGCCATGGCCCTTGCCACCCTCTCCTCACTTTTGGCAGCTATGTTGGGTCTTGTGCCTGTCCCCACACTTGCTCCATCTCCCTGGTGGGGTGGTTTTCTTGTTTCTGTGACAATTTCCTGACGAGATGAGAGGTGAGCTTCTAACACCCTCTTGTTGGGGGTCTTCCTGGGTTCTTTCCAAAGGCACTTGCAGAACTCCAGCCACGCTGGCCCCTTTGTGATTGTTTCAGAAGAAGCGATTGCTAAAGGCATCCGGAGGATAGTGGCGGTCACCGGGACTGAAGCTCGGAAGGTGAGGAGGGGCAGGAGAGATCCTCTCTGAAATCCCATGTAGTAACCCTGTGCCAAGGCTCCTGTCAGTCAGATTTGCCCAGAATCCCTGTTGGGATACTGGGCACTCGGGAGAATTGGTGTAAGTGTCTGAGGGACTCATGAAGGGTGCTGCTGGTGTTGGCAAAGTCACGCTGGAGGCCACTGGCTCTGCTGCAGGGGGCGAGTGGCTGGTCCTGAGCTAAGCTGGGCTGGTGTTTCAAGGAGTGGGAGAAGAGAATTCACAAGGGAGATGGCTTTCTGGGGCTGGAGGACCTTGCATTCTATCTGGCCAAGAAGAGCCTGGGGCCTTGTGTGCCAGCATCACAGCCTGGTTCTGGTCAAGTGGTGGCCTGGAACCCAGCCTGCTACACCTCCCTGCCTGCCTTAACTTGGGTTGTGCTCTGCTAGGCCCTCCGGAAAGTCGACAGCCTCAGGAAGCTGCTGTCAGCCCTGGAGGCCAAGGTGAAGGTCCAGACAGCTCCCAACAAGGATGTGCAGAAGGAGATCACGGATCTGAGTGAGGTGAGGCTGGTGGCGGTGCTCTGCCTTCCCAAAGTGAATGGGACCTTGATTGCCAGCACTGGGTAGTGTGAGGCCCAAGTTCAGCTTCTGAGCAGCCCTGTGTCCTGTGGGTGCTCTGCCAGCAGGCTCTGCCTCCCACCTGGGCTGTCGGGCACTGGGAGAGATGGGGAGCTTACTGGGCTCTGACAGTTGAGACACTTGAGCTTCATGAGCTTGGGGCACCATCTCCTGCTGTCGTCACCAGTACCTTTAACCCTCTTCACCTGCTCCTGTTCTGCAGACACTGGCCACTGCTGTTATCCCACAGTGGCAGAAGGATGAGCTGAGGGAGGCTGTGAAAGCACTGAAGAAAGTTATGGATGACCTGGACCGAGCAAGCAAAGCTGATATCCAGAAACGGGTGAGCCCTGGGCAGGTATAAAGGGACCTTGTGGGAGGGTTCCCTTGGGAACTCCACCTGTGCCCCGTGTGGAACGGAGCTGAGCTGTGGGGATGCCTCTCTTGTTGTGCACCCTTCCAGCCTCTCCTGCTCCCTCCCAGAGCAGGGCTCTGTCCATGCCTGTTCCCTAGGGTGAAACATTGCCAATGTGTCTTGGAAGCTGGGCTGCTCCTGCCTTAATGGTGCCCCTTGGTAGAGACTTCTTCCTCCTGGATCCCACTGGATTTTCCTGGAGGAGAAACCACGCACAGCAGTGCTGCTGCCTTGCAGGCCATGCACCTGTCTGCCAACATGTTTTGTTCTGGTCTGCAGTGTGAGGCTGCTCGAGGCTGGGCTGTAGGTGTGATGGGGCTCCTTGGGGGCCTCTGTAGCTGCAGGGAAGCTCTACCCGGGTGGTTCTTGTGTCCACACATGATGTGTGAGCACTAGCATCTGACCACTGTTGTCCTCAGGTGCTGGAGAAGACCAAGCAAGTCATTGAGAGTCACCCTAACCAGCCATTGGTCATCATGGAGATGGAAAACGGAGCCTCAGCAAAGGTATGGGAGGGTCTGGTCTCCTCAGCAACCTTCCTTGTGCCTTAGGAGCAGTTGGGTGGTCTCTGTTCACTTGAGGAGATGGAGCTGGAATGCAGAGCAATCTCTTTTGACACTTGCCAGCCCAGAGTGGTGGCCAGTGAAAAGCAGGAGGACCACTGGGACACTGCATCTCACCTCCCGGACTAACGCCTGGGCTTGCGGGGGGTGGGTGGGGTCTTGACCATTTGCTGGTGGATCAGGGACCCCAACAGAAGTCACACTGGGTCCCAGGTAAGACTCCTCCAGCAGCAGTCAACGACACTGAAATGCAGGGTTGAAGACCTCTGAACAGCAGCTCTGCCAAGCCACCAAGGTTTCGGTGCTTGTGGCCATTGCAGATGAGCTCTGGGAATGGTGGACAGGACTGGGCCAGAGAGCTGCTCCCCAGCTACTGGGTGCTCTCTGCACCCTCCTGGTTCTTCCCTCTCCATGCACAAGTTCATTTTCTTTCCTAGAGTCATAGGATGGTTTTGGTTGAAAGGGACCTCAAAGATAATCCAGTTCCAATCCCCCTTCCATGGGCAGGGACACCTCCCACTAGAGCAGGTTTGCTCAAAGCCCCATCCAGCCTGGTCTTGAACACTTCCACGGATGGAGCACCCACAAATTCCCTGGGCAACCTGGGACAGTCTCTCACCATCCTCAGAATGAAGAACTTAATTTCTAATCTAAATCTCCCCTCTTCCAGTTTGAACCCATTACACCTCATCCTATCACTACAAGCCCTTGTAAAAAGTCCGTCCCCAGCTTTCCTGTAGGCCCCTTTCAGATACTGGAAGGCCACAAGAAGGTCTCCTTGGGGCTCCAGTGCTGCTTTGGGGCTTTCTGAGCAGCACTCACACACTGTTGGCTCATGTTGAGCTTTTCATCAACCAGCACCCCCAGGTCCTTTTCAGGGCTGATCTCAGTCCATTGTCTGCCCAGCTTGTGTTTGTGCTTGGGATTGCCCCGACCTAGCTGTAGGACCTTGCAGTTGGCCTTGTTGAACTTGATGAGGTCGGTATGGGCGCCTGCCAAGGTGCCCCTGGATGGATCCCTTCCCTCCAGCATGCTGCCTGCACCACCCAGCTCTGTGTGGTCCTCAGATTTACTGAGGGTGCCTCGATCCCACTGTCCCTGACGCAGACAGAGCTGTTAAACAGCCCCATTCTCTTCATTTTCATGACTAAAAGCTCCCTGGTGGGTGCTGTGCTGAGCCCAAGTGCCACATCCTGCCCTGACCCTGGACCGCTCTGGTTTTAACGCCCCGTGTAAATTTTCTCTCTGGGAGACCTCGGAGCTGATGGGGAGGTCGCTGAAGGGCCCACTCGTGGACCTCTGTGTATCATCCTCCTGCCTGCACGCCAAAGGGTAATGGTCTCTTTTGGGACTAATGGGAAGCATGGAAGTTTCCCTGGTTTATCCATCTCATAACCCCTTGCAGCTTCTTCATGTTGCATTTAAGTCCTGACTTGCTGTAGAACAGCTGCTTCCTCCTGCTGGGAGCTCATCTCAGGGCAGAACACTTCCACCTCCAGCCTGTGCCCTCAGGCAAAGGTTTGTTTGTTTGGGGGGCAATTCTGCCAGTTCCTGGGTAAAACTGAAGGTGAGGAAGTACTAAAAGCAGCTCCTAACTCCTGCCTCCTCGTAGACACAAAGGGACACAGCCAGGGCTTGTGTCCTGCCAAGGCTATGGTGCAGCCAGAGATGTGAAGATGGGATGAGGTTCAACAAGGCCAAGAGCTGGGTCCTGCACTTGGGTCACAACAACCCCCTGAACTGCTCCAGGCTGGGGGCAGAGTGGCTGGAGACTGCCCAGCACAAAAGGACCTGGGGGTGCTGGTGGACAGACAGCTGAACATGAGCCAGTGTGTGCCCAGGTGGCCCAGAAGGCCACCAGCATCCTGCCTTGGATCAGTACTAGTGTGGCCAGCAGGACCAGGGGAGGGATCGCCCCCCTAGACTGGGCACTGGGGAGTCTGTACCTTGAATCCTGGGCCCCTCACTCCAAGAAGGACCTTGAGGGGCTGGAGCGTGGCCAGAGAAGGAACACAAAG
>NW_008592405.1:290-1101 GCF_000691845.1 Merops nubicus | reverse complement strand
CCAGGCTGCCCAGGGCAGTGGTGGAGTCCCCATCCCTGGAGGAACTGAAAAGCTGTGGAGATGTGGTGCTGAGGGACATGGGTTAGTGCTGACCTGGCAGTGCTGGGTTAATGATTTGAAAGGTCTTTTCCAACTGAAACAATCCTGTGATTCTAAGAGTGTGAGAGCAGAAGCTGTGTCCGGTGCTGCTGGCTGCTCTGATGCCAGTTGAGATCCCTGAGGTCCCCATGGGTGCCGTGGGGGTTGGAGCAGGGCTGGGCACCAGCACAGGGTGGTTGTGCTGCAGTGACTTTTCCTCCCACAGGCCCTGAATGAATCTTTGAAGCTCTTCAAGACTCACTCCCCCCAGACTGCCGCCATGCTCTTCGCTGTAGATCACGATGCTGGCAGGATCACTTGCCTGTGTCAGGTGCCCCAGGTAATGCCAAGACTCTGCTGCTGCCTTTCTCCAGCCCTCAGTGAGAGCCACATCCTCTGCAGGTGGTTGTTGGCATGGCTGCCCCTGGCCTGCTGGCCTTGCTCTTCTCCAGGAGCTGCCCTGGAAGAGCTTCATCCTGTTGCCCCACGCTGGTGGACACTCCTCACTCACTGCTGGCTGGTCTGAGGTCGAGCTCCTTCTTCTTTTTGATGTTTCTCTTTTCCTCTGCAGGAGACCGCCAACAAGGGCTTGAAGGCCAGCCAGTGGGTGCAGGAGGTGTCTGCCCTGATGGACGGCAAAGGTGGCGGCAAGGACATCTCGGCACAGGCCACGGGCAGGAACGTGGGCTGCTTGCAGGAGGCCCTCAGCCTGGCCACGAACTTTGCCAGGCTG
>NW_008592405.1:0-205 GCF_000691845.1 Merops nubicus | reverse complement strand
CCCCACCTCTCCCATGAATAAAGGCTGCCTGCTTCAGAAGTGGGCCTCTGTGAACCTCATGTGGTTCAACAAAGACAAGTGCAAGGCCCTGCTCTGGGGTTGGGGCAGTCCGTGTTATCAGCCCAGGCAACCCCTCTCCAGCTGGAGAGCAGCAAAGGGAGAAGGCCATGGGGGTGCCGAGGGTGAGGAGCTGGCCAGGAGCCGG
>NW_008592404.1:1238-1726 GCF_000691845.1 Merops nubicus | reverse complement strand
CACCCCGGGGGGTGGGGGCGGGACCTTGGGAACCCCCGCCCCTTCCCTGCCTCTCACTCCCCGCCCTTTTTCCGCTGCTGGGAGGATTTTTGGAGCAGGGCCAGCGTGTCTCGCTTCTCTACCCGCCGCAGCTGCTTCTTCTTCGCCCTCTTCAGCTTCAGCGGGTTGCGGATCTGGGGGAAAAAAGGAAGATTTCAGGCTGAGAGACGCAGGCACGGCAGAATTCCCCCCAAAAAAGCTGCGGGATGGGATCTTCTGAGGAAGCAACAAAGCATCTCCACGAAGCTGCAGCTCCTGGGTGGGTTCCTCCTCCCAACTCCTCCCTGGGGACACCTCCAAGCTGCCCCAGCTCTCGGGTAAGAGGGGCAAAGGAACCACCCCAACCTCCACCACGCCCCCCCCCTGAGCTCCAGGGTCCCTCCCTGGGGTTGGGTTTCACCAGTTCTCCAACTGTGGCTGCCAGGCAAAGCCAAGGGGAGGAACTGGAG
>NW_008592404.1:0-1147 GCF_000691845.1 Merops nubicus | reverse complement strand
GGTGCCCCCAGGAGCTCACTCACCACTTGGACAATCTCAGCCTTCCTCTCGTTCTCCAGGCGCCGCTTCAGGTTCTCCTCCCGCCGCCTCTTCTTCTCCTGGGGGAGCAGCACCAGAACGTTCCCTGGGGTTCAAGCCCACCCAGAAGACAACCAGCACTGCTCAGGGATGCCCAGCACCAGCCTTAGGGGTCCTGGGTCCAGTTCTGGGCTCCCCAGTTCCAGAGAGACCAGGAGCTACTGGGGAGAGTCCAGGGGAGGCTGTGGAGCTGCTGAGGGGCTGGAGCATCTCTGTGCCAGGCCAGGCTGAGAGCCCTGGGGCTGTGCAGCTGGAGAAGAGAAGCCTCAGAGGGGATCTGAGCAGTGCTGAGCAAGAGCTAAAGGGCCCCCGGGGGGCAAGAGGCTGGGGCCAGACTCTGCTCAGTGGTGCCCAGCCACAGGCCAAGGGGCAACGGGCACCAACTGGAACCCAGGAGGTGCCACCTGAGCAGGAGGAGAAACTTCTTGGGTGGGAGGGTGCAGAGCCTGGAGCAGCTGCCCAGAGAGGCTGTGGAGTCTCCTGCTCTGGAGAGATCCCAAACCCTCCTGGCTGTGCCCCTGGGCACCCTGCTGGGGGGGAGCTGCTGGAGCAGGGGGTTGGGGGAGATGATCCCCAGAGCTCCCTCCCAACCCCACTGTGCTGGGATCTGTGAAACTCTCTGGCTCTGAGCCTGTGGCAGCCCCTGGGCAGCAGGCAGCTGCAGGGTCCTGAGCCTGGGGTGCAGCTCTGAGCCCCGTTACCTCTCTCTCTTGTTTCTTGGCCTCCTGCAGCTGCCGTGCCAGGTCCTGGACGAGCTTCTTCTCCTGCCTCTCCTTCAGCTTCCTTGCCCAGGAGGTGCGAAGGGCCTTGTCCTGGATCATGTGTGAGAACCTGGGTGGGCGGAGGGGTCACAAGGGGTCTCGGAGCCCCCAGGGGCTCTGAAGGGCCAGGGTGGTGTGGGGAGGAAGGTAGAGGGGTGTTTATGGGGCTGAAGCTGAGGGGAGAAGGGGGGCAGGGTGTCTCTGTAGGGCCAGCTGCCTCTGGATGAGACTCTCCAGGGTCTCCATGGGGCCAGGGAGCTCTGGTGGAGGCTCTACAGGGTCTCCATGGGGTCAGCAAGTACTGGTGG
>NW_008592403.1:7182-16525 GCF_000691845.1 Merops nubicus | reverse complement strand
ACCCACCGACCGGCGGAGGCCAGGAACGCCACCAAAGGGCGCGCAGCCGCACAGACTACAACTCCCAGCAGTCCCCGCTCTACCGTCTGGCGGTACTAAGCCGCGCCGGAAACGAGGTAACGGCGCGGGAGCGCTCGGCTCTCTGGGAAATGTAGTCTTCCCCTCGCGGCGCCATCTTAGGGGCGCTGGGAGCTGGGTGGGCTCGGTATAGGGGGCGGGGGGCTGGTCGAACAGCCCCTCGCCGGGGCTCGGCTCAGGCCGGCATATGGGTGCTGCTGCCGGCCACGAACTGGGCCTTAGTCCCAGACAGCACCCAGTGCTGCGTGGCTCTGTGCCAGCTGCTCTGCTGTCTGGGGCCTGGCGCGCTGAGGTGTGGGGTTTTAAATGGGCGACTGTGAGCAGGGAATAAAAATGGAGGCGATGCATGAGAAAGGGTGAAGACATTGCTGTCAGCAGTGCAGCGGGAATCTGCCCCAGGGAGCTACAAGAGCAGCGGCTGACATGGGTGCAAGGCTGCTGTCTGTAGCCTTTGAAAAGTGCTGGAGATGGGGGGATGTCCCAAATGACTGGAAGAAGGGCCCAAAAGAGAACCCAGGAAACTACAGGCATGTTAGTCTTGGTTGAGTTCCTAGGAAAGTAGTAGAGCAAGCCTTCCTAGGAACTATCACAAACCAAATGAAGCGGGTGATTGGGAAAAGCCAACATGGATTTACCAAAGACAAATCGTGCCAGACTAACCCAATTGCCTTCTACAACAAAATAACATTTTGTGTCTGCATGGGGAGAGCAGTGGATGTTGTTTACCTGCACTTCAGCAAAGCATTTGCCCCATTTCCCACAGCCTCTGCCTGGACAAACTGGTCAGATACCCTCACCCGTCTCCTGATTTTCATTGCCCTGGCCCGTGGCAGATCTGGAGCTACCATCCCTCTCCACAGATGCAATTTTCTTCCACCTGACAGACCCTTTGGCTGGGGACACTGAAGCCAGCTGGCTGTTTCACAGTTTATTCATTCTTCTCTCTGCTGGTTAATTAGAAAAGGTTATCCTTAAATTGCTTCCTGATTAAGCAGCAGTGGCTGCCATTAGTCAGGAGCTCGTCAGCCCGAGAAAAACAAGGTAGGCAGCAAGAACGAGGTGCGACTCAACAGACAGCACAGCCCTGGGAGTGCTGTTACTCACTTGGGAATCACACACGCAGACGTGAGCATGCTGCATGCACACAGACACTCACATACATGCCACTTCTAAAGAAAACTGGAGGGCTAAGGAAAGGTCCAGGTCTAGGGTTTTGTCCCAGCTTCTCTTAAGAGTAAAAGCTGAACCTTTTACCAGATTCCAGGCCCCCTCACTGTACAGCGGGTTTGCTCAGCTCCAAGGACTCCATTCAGTTCCTCTGCTTTTGCCTTTTCCCCCTCACAAGCCAGCAGATTCCAGCTGGCCACATAGCAGAGAGAAAAGAACAGATGAGATACCTTTTTTGTCTTCTTTTTGTCACACTTTTAACTGCCCAAAGCTAAACCAGATCCCAGTGTCACTTATGGGGGAGAGACAGAGAACATGCAGAGCATAGCCCTAAAACTGTTTCCAGATACTTTTTCCCTCCCAGAAGCTAGCCGGTTCCAGGTTTCTGGCAATGGCTCCTTATGCTTTGGGAGATCTGGGGGAAAAAAAAACCCAAACAAATAAATAAACAACTTGGGAAAAGTGGAGAGAAGCCCCTGTCGTGGACTGTCCCAAACTCATGAAAATGATGACTGTAGAGTGTCCTTTGCAGAGAGCTCTTGGGTTGCACGGTCAGGCAGACACACAGACAGACGTTGAAGCATTTGCTCCATATGGCACAACTTCAGCGAGGCACAAGTAACAGCCCAGCCATGCAGAGAACAGACCTACAAAATGAGAAGCCATTTGTGAGCAGTTTGCTGGTAGCACTCCAGGTGTCCTTTCAGTCAGAACATGCTTCCAGCAGTGGCTTGGACTCACCCTCCACATACTGGGTCAGGGAGCAGAGATGCGATATGAAAATCCTGGGAGGGTTAGCTCACCCCAGCTCTGCTGCAGAGGAAATGGTCCACCCACTTCTGAAGAAATGCTCCCATCAGTGAAAAAACCATAAGGAAATAAGGTTTTCAGTGCTGCCCTTACCAGTATCTTTCCATGATTTGGACAATGCTCTAACATCCTCTCATGGGCTGGCTGACCCTGACTGCTGGCTCACAAATGAGGGGAGAATGGCCTGCATTGTACATCTTGTATGATCAGCAGCTAATACCTGAAATATGAGTGACCCAAGACCCCAGAGATATTCTGGAATCTCATGGATTGTCCTCAGAGGGGTTTTGAGGTCCTACTGCTGTCATATTGAACGTATTCAGCCCACTCCAGTGCCTTGCCAGCACATCTTGGTGGTTCTCCACATGGACAGAGCTGGCTGCCTTGATCCTAGATGCATGGCCAGCCTGCACTCTCTGCTGGGGCTGAATCGCATGCAGAGCTGCTGTGGGTAGCAAGGCCATCCAGCAGGCAACTGGAAATCAGCCCAGACTAGCGGCTTTCAGATGTCCCAGCTTCTTGGAGGGTTTCAGTAGCCTGTACTGAGCTCAGAGACACCATTACCAGTGCCCAAATGTGCCAGTCTGACCAGCTATGAGAGAACTTGTAGTTGTGCCTTCTAGAGTAATTTAATCCCATGCTCATGAGCCATATCAGTTCCTTCCCATCTAAAACCAGTCAAGAGATTGGACTGGGGGCATACAGGCCAGGTCGTCAGAGAAGGTCTTGGGGTAGGGAAGTCAGAAAAGGCCCCTGGACTGGCAGAGCTTCTTCTACTTGGAGAAACCCTTTCTTGGGGTCTGCTGGGGTCTGACTTGAGTAGTTTTTACAGCACCTGCCCTCTGTAGACTGCAGGGTTGTACTTTCTCTGCTCTGTTTTGGGCTCCTTAGCAGGGTCTAAGCTTCCTAATAGGGAATCAGAGCCCTGGGGTGGAGGGCTAGGGGTTGCTTGGGTTTGAGGGGATGTTGACCCTCCATCTCCAGCCTGCACAAGTCATCCCTGGATGTGTTTTTTAGATGGCTGTAAATCCCCGCAACTTTCCCTCTGCCATCGAGGCACATCAAGGACTGTGGCTTGCTGGTCCATTTGACAGCCTGCCTACTACTGCAAGTTGAATCTGAATCAGGCCCTTTCCCTGAGCATTTTTGTAGAACCAAATACAAAATTTGGAGTTTGCTGAGGCCAGCTGCCCTTGAAACTCTGATGAAAAAGGACCTGCAGAGGCTTTTCTGTGAGCTGTTCTAGCATGAGAAGGCTGCTCCTCTCCTCTGACTGCCAAGGCAGCGAAGACCACTTCTTTTTCCTGCTCTTTGGCCACCTGGTGCAAGGAAAATTAGTCACCCTCCACTCTTTTGAAGCAGCCCCTTTTATCTACACAGCTTGTTCTTTGCTGGCACGCTGAAGCCTTCCTGCTCTTGTTTATAGTACAACCCCTCCAACAGATTGCAGGGTCTCTTTTCTGCCTTCTGTCCTTCTTGGCTGGGTTCCTCTCCACAGCTCCAGTCCAGAGCAATGGTCTGCACAGCACATGGCCTCCTCTTCGCTGCCAGGCTGCTGCCACACTCACAGGCTGACGCAAAGCTGAGCTGATTCTCTGACTTTTGGTCTTTTATTCCATGCAGCCCAGGTGTGTGGGGCTGGTCACTGGCACCCAGAACGAAGATTTAATGCAGGAAACAAACAAACAAACAAACAAACAAACCAGATGCAAAACATCCTACATTGATATGCAAACAGTGTTTGCAAAGCTTCTGTATTGCAAGCATTGAACACAACTGTGATCCAGCTGGGGTGAGGGCATTAACAATGTAGACTCTCTAGTGTCTTACGGCATGCTTAATATTAGAGCAGCACACATTCCTCTGCTCTACAGAAGTGGGGCTTTTTGTCCAGATGCTGAACAGAACTTCATCTTGGTCAAACACTGAACTTGCAGAAGGGTGCAAAGTTAGGAGAGAATTTAACTACGTTCCTTAGGAAACCAGGCTGAACAAACCAAAGGTCTGTGTGGTGTTTAGTTGCCAACTAGGGTTAAAGCACAACACATTCCCAGTTCTATTCTGGAACTTAAATTACCGGCCTGGTTTTCAAGCTCAGAATAAGCAGCTAATCCTTTGGCCTTAGTATTTATGTGAAGCCAACATTTGAGACCCTGTTTGTTCTCTGCCCTTTCTCTTCCTGGTGCATGAGGGATCCAGAGGTACCAAGAAATCCTTTAAGCAGGATAATCAGAGGTCACTGATGTTAAATAATTCACCACTGATGTAGTGGGCCTTGCACCGGAGCAGCATCTCTCCTCAGAGGATCTCAAAGCATACTCCAGACCAAGAGGGCTTGGCAGATCACCTCTGGGCTTCTGTGGAGAGCAAAGTCTGATGCCAAGAGGTTTTTCCAAGAGACAGACCCAGGGCTGTGGCATGCCCAAGACTTTCCTAAAAGCCCTGAGCTTACAATGGGTTCTGCTACATCTATTTGCCTTCCTCCAGTGTAACTTAGATGAGAGCAAGATAAGACCATAGCTTTAATTAGGAACGTGGACTCAGCACAGGACTCTTCTACCTCAGTCTTCGCTCAGCTAATGATGCAGGAAGGTTGCTCTCATTCTTAGAAACCTCTGTGGATGCGGTGTATGGCAAGGGAGCCAGGATCTGGCCTTGGCAAACAGCACACTTAAACACACACTTAACTTGAAGTATGTGCTTAAGCTTGTTAAGCCTCCTCCATCAACAGCAATGATTTTCCTTTATGTTGGAAGCCTCATCTGCTGCAGAAGTGGGGAGTCTCAAGGTGATTTATTTGTTGCATTTTGCACAGCAGCCTGATCTAGAAAACACTTGCTGTCAGCTGCAGTATTTTTCTACCAACTTGTCTCCATGAGTTCCACTGGGCTCCTTGGGATAGCAGTTATTCCACAACAGGGAGTGCTCTTGCAGTGCCAGGGCGGTGTGCTGCCAAGGCACTGCTGCAGCCTGCCCGGGTGGTGCTGTACAGTTCTCAGCACCAGGGTCACAGGCAATGGGAATCCTGTACATGGGGGGGGGTTATTTCCCCATTTTGATCACAGTAAAAATCATGATAGCCAGATCCCAAGAAACAGCTACAAAGTTTCTGTCTAAAAGAATGCGACTACAGAAAGCAGATGCTCATCAGGTTAAATAAGGAATTTAATTAGCCGGCATTTTATCTTGTTTTCAGCAATATGACGACAAATCGCATCCTAATAAAATAACGTTAGGGAGCAGCACAATTCCAGTGCTTCAGGAAATGAGAAGCAGTATAAGTTATAGGCCTGTTCCCACCAAAGAAGTCATTCTCATTCAGAAATCTGACAGGATGCTAAGATGCATAATGTGTTAGCAAAACGGTCCTCTGGCATTTACAAAGATTTACAGCCAATTTTGGCTTTAAAAGGCTTAATATGGGGAGCTGGAGGGGGGGAGGAGAAAGTGGAATGAAGAGCTCAAGGGACTGGTAATGCAATTAGTACTTTTTTTTTTTATTCTTATGGTGGCACAGGCCACCATGGAAGGTTCTTTACAGGTGAATAAAGAGTTGTCCTTTCCCCAGCAGGACTATAACTAAACAGAGATTTTATACATTGTACCACAAGCAGGGGGTTTACTGTTTGTCATATGGTCAAGTATGTCCAAATTCAATTATAAACTCATATTTGGTCTGGGAAATCAGTTGTGCAACATCATGAGGACAGGGTGTGAGAACGTGATTTTCTGGATTCATGATTTAATATATTAATATGAGATTATGCTGTTATTGCTGAGGCGAGAAATGCTTCTTAAGTCGATGAATTTGGAGTCTTCTGCCAGTAAATTCTTGGCCTACATTAGTTTAGGTTGATGAGGGCTGAAGGCTGTTGCTCCCTGGCAGCTGTTCATTGGTGTATGTGAAATGTATTTATGATTCTTGATCCAGATCCTAGAAAACAGATGTCCATGCTACAAAACCCACCTTTGCTATTTTAGGCCCTCAATAACACCAGTGGTGAAGTTCTGCTCATTGCTATGGGGCAGCCTTGAATCAAAGACAGTGCAGAGGCATGGGTTGGGAGTGGGTCTCCTCTTCTAACAGGCAACAGATTCCTTCTAAAATTACCTTGCAGGTGCTACATTTAAGACTGAGTGTGGAAGGGTGAGGTTTCCCCCTTCCCTATATCGGCAGAAAAAATTGTGAAAGGTACTGACCTGGAAAATCCCAGCTCAGAAGCAGCAACTGGCTTTTCAGCAAGTCTCTTGTTTCTTTCCCTGTCATCTGTCTGGATTCACTGTAACATAGAAATCAAGCATTGCCTCTTAGGTCAAGTGAAGTCTGCCGATGGCCACCATTTCCATACAGTTTTGGCAGGGTGGGCCATGCTGCCCCCTGCTCTGAGAACACTGCTTGCTGGATGTGAAGGGCTCAGGTCTTGAAGCAGTGGTGGGGATGACTTTTCTCATTTGCAGAGCAGTTGGCAGAATTGGACCCTAAGCCCTCCTGGAGTGAATTGTGAAGCAATGTACAAATCAAATCAAGATACTAACTGTGGCTGCATCATGGCACACTACCGTGCTGACAGAATTTGAGGCTAAAGGAGTGACATTCATGTCTAGTGATGTCTAATACATCATATGTTTGTAAAGTGACAACTGAGTCCTGGGGACAAAGACTAATCCCCAGATGCCCTGTGAACAGACAAGTCAAAGACCATGTCTTGAAAATCATTTGATGGAACACCTGAACTTGATCTCCTAACAGCAGAACAGGTAGTTCCCTCTGAATCCGCACATCCTGTCAGGTTTTATTCATGGTCATGACACCATGCAGTATTAATGTTCCCTCTGGATGCAACCACTTTTTTTTTTTTTATAGATTTTCCAGACTTTCATTAATTACTTAATTGGTGCACAGTGATATAAGAAATGAAGTGTATTCCTATAGGGCATTCATACTTCAGACAGACACCAAGCTATTTGCAAGCAGAATTAAAAACAACTGGGAAAGACATCTTCAGTTGTCCCTGCTTCATTCTCGATTTCAGCAACACAGCTGATATATTGCCAGGTACTGATCCCACTATGTGGGCTTTGTCCAGGTTGAGAACTTATTAGTGCTTATTTGAGGGAAGAGGGAGAGAGAGAGAACACAGCTTGTATAAATCAGATTAAAGTATTGACAACTCCTAAGCAATGCTCATTCCAGGAACAAGCTCACTATGTGATAACACCACTGCTATAAAAGATATACATTTTGAATGCATGCCATTTTGCAAATACCTGGTGGGCCATGAGTTCTTGAGGCTTAGTTTCAAGAAGAAAACAGGATTGCCGTAAAAATTAAATACTTTAGGTGGAGATTATCTAAATGATTTAATAGATGAGAGACTTAACAGCCACTAGACCCTGCTTTGCCTGTCGCCGATGGTTCAGAACCATCTTGGGTCAGAATAGAGCAGAGATTGTTGCAGCTGATATGAACTAAATGAAAAATTCTGAGTCTTGATCCGAAGTAAAGTATTCCAATGAGCCGTCATGAGCCTTGGCTTGCATATTCAGTGGGAAGGGCATGGTTAAATGCAAACCTAGAAGAACAAACTCCTGTCTCTGCTCACAGCATGGTTGCTGGACATCAGGACCATGAAATATTAATAGCCAGTGTGTGTTAAGAGTCCTCCTCTCTGCCTGATCCACAGACAATGGGCGTCTGTCTGCTTTCAGCCACAGAGCTCGCTCGGCTCAAGCTGTGGACACTGGTGCTTTTCGCTCGGGACCCCAGCAGCAGGGCAGCTTTGCCACTGGTGTGGAGTCCTCCAGCTTCCTGACTGTCACCTTGGCATCTGGCACCAGCACTGAAAACTTCTGCATTGTTTTTGTTTCATACATTAGTCTTTTTTTTTTTTTTTTTCCGTAAAGCAGAACATGAGCAAAGGTTTGGAGGCAGTGAGATGACCAGAGGAGTAGCTGTAGGGCAGCACTACAGCTGCACGTAGAGAGATCTTCAGTGGCTCCATCAGTGTCTCATCCCTTCTCCCCAGCACCTTCACACACATACACACACACTGAGGGAGTTGAGCAGTGACAGATGGGGAAAGAAAATAGATAAATAAAAGTGTCAGTAGGATGGATTGGTTTGCACTTGGTCTAATCTCATCTATCTGCATATGTCTGCTGGTACGTAAAGATCACACAACTAAGGGACATAGCACTGACCTGGAAAATTTATACCACTGAACATAAAAGTGAATCAAAAAGAGAAATGTAGGAAGGGGGTGGTCAGGGAAGAGAACAAAAGGAGATTATTTTTTTTGCCCCTACGTTTGTCAGGATTTCATTGGGACAACCATTTCATGGGAGCACATATTGGCAATGCCATTGCAGGAACATCTCTGCTTCAGAGAAAAGAGACTGGCTGGCCAATTTCCTGTGCGGAGATCTCTCATGGTTTTGATCCTTATCTGCCTAAATGATGGCTCCCCAAATGACAGAGCCAGACAGGGGCGAGCTCAGCAGCAGAGTTCCAACACGTGATGGGCTCAAACAGAAGAGACATCTCCACCTGTAAGCTCTCCTGATACCACACACCTAAACCACAGTAGGGAGGACAGGGGAAGGATGTATCTCAGGGTACTCTCAGCCAAATCTCCTGTGATTTTCCAAGTTTCTTGCAAGCTGGTGTATCCAGAGGAAGCTCTTTCCCTTTGTGTAGTGCCACCATGGAACTCAAAAAACAGCATCCCAAGGAAGCAATTGTTGGTTTGACCACTTTGCCTTTTGCCTGAATGACCAGGACTCCAGACATGGCCGTCAGCTCATTCCCAGAGTTGCCACGGATACCACAACACCTGCAGGTGGCAAAAGCTGGTCCTGCACTGGGCTAAGCCCATCTTGCTCCATTCAGCCTGCTGTGCAAGGCGCCTGGGCAGAGACTCACAACATGGCCACTGTGCTGGAGCACGGTGAGGGTTTGGAGCAGGGGAAACAATGTCCACCAGTTCCTCCATGGCAAACTTGAATGCACATCCCTGCTCCTCCATGAGGAGGTAGGGAGGAGCTGAAGCATCACACTGCTGGCTCTCTTGCCCTCCATGCCCAGCATGGGAGCCTCATGCAGGATAACAGGCAGGTTCAAGCTTGGGATGAGATGCGAATTTCACCCATGTCTTATGCATAGAAACCTTCCTTTTTAGAAAATACTGGAAACTTTCTTCCTAAGGCATTATCTATCCTCCAGGGCATCCTTCTCTCCTTCTCATTGCTAGTTTCTACACAAATGCAGAATGTTTGGTGCTTAGTCACT
>NW_008592403.1:0-7151 GCF_000691845.1 Merops nubicus | reverse complement strand
CCTGCTGTTTATTGCCTCCAATGGACGTAATTCTCTGCTTGGGAGACCTTTGCGAGTTGCTGTGGAGGAGCTGTGGGCTGTTGCCATCCCATTTCCAGGGGACAATAAACAGCAGCAGTCAAACTTTCATGGAACAAAGACTGTGTGATTATTCAGTTGTAAAGAGAGGGAAGAAAAACAGATACTGCATGTGTGCTTATTTGCACAGCACACAGGGATGTGCAAACTGCTCTCAGAAGAGAGCCTTGCTATGAGGTAAAATAGGTCCCCACATAGCATTTTGCTGCTGACTCAAATGAGGGAGTTCTCCTGCCTATGCCTCAGTTTCCCTATGCAAATCAAAGGGCTTGTAGCTCTTCCTACCTGTCTTAAGTGCTTTCAGGGCCAGGAGTTTATTCATGCCACTATGGAGCAGGTCAGGAAGGTAGGGATATGAATTTTGGAGTAACGTGGGGATGGAAGTGTCTCCTGGGGTTAACAGCTTGTGTTTGCCCCCTCTTCTTGAATGAGAGCAAGCATTTGTCTGGGAGGAAGATCCAGAGAAACCACATCAGTCTTAAGATGAAAAGGGCTGGTATTAGAGCCAGCCCATCATCACAGTCACCTGCATCTGACCTGAGGGTTAAAAAAAAACATCACTAGAGAGAGCTAGAGCATGTTAGAAAGGAAAAGCCCCTTCAATGGCAGGGAATTGCTGCCTACATGCAGACACTGGCTCAGAAGCAAGTTCTTTCGAGGGTTTCCTTTTCAGGGCTGTGAGACTGAATACTTCAGTCTAGTGGGACCAAGTCATTAAAAGCTGCATGACCCCGAGGACAAGAGAGGATTTCCAGCTCATCAGCAGTGAAGGTTCAGCACACTGAGAAACCCAGGGGCTCAGCTCCTCCATGGAGGTGTTCAGCACCTGGCAGCATCTGTCCCCAAACTACTTCCCCCCACCATAAAATGTAATTACAAAACCCTTTAACTGCATGAACTTCTAAATTAATTATCTTGTCAAGAAAATGTTTATGGTTTTGAAAACTCCCTTTAATTAACATAAAGCCTGTTTGGAAGCGGTAGATCTAGGCCATCACTGGGACGCAACAGTCTGTCACGTTACGTGCTCCTGAGGCCTTGGGAGAGTGTTAATGTGATGCTCAAACTCCCTTTCAAATCATGGAATGTTTGGGCTGCACACAGATGCTGGGTCTGGGCCACATGCAAGGCCAAGACCCCTCTTTCAGAACAAGGTTTCCATTCTGATGTACTGTTGTACTCCTTAGAAGTGCAATGGTCAAAAATCAGCTTGTGTTTCCACTGGTGTAAATCCGTTAACTTCTCCTGCTCGCTGCTCTTCCATTTCTCTAAGCTTTCATTGCCAACAGCACTCCATCTCCGACAGCCCTGCCTTTAAATCCATACTTATCCTCTTATCTCTGTCTTATCTCTTCCTGGTGGAGCCCTCAGTTCTTTCATTAGCTGACTTTGCACTTGTCCTTTTTGCAGAGGTGCAGGGAGAAGTCAACAAGGACAGCGATACCTGCTAGTGAAATCTTTGTGCACTTATTAGCAAATAGTTGGGAGCTTTCCTGTATAGCTGATGTCCGCTGGAGCATATTAAGGGCAAGAGAGAGGCACAACGTGGTGTCTTACCAGGTTGTGGGTTAGCCCAGTGTTCTGCACCTGACATTTCTAGGCAGATCTGGAAACTCACTGACTGTTACTACTGTGAAAATGATGTGTAGCTGGTGTATGTGGTGGGTGCTTCTTCAGCACAGACAGAAAATAGAATGTCCTACAACGTTCTTCACTGCGTGCCTTTCTCTGATCTCCAGTGTTCACTTCCTTCTCAGGACCTATACGCAGTGAAGGTCATTCAGGAGACACTTAATGGTCCTCTCCTCTTGTCTGGACCTTGGCCTCTACCAACATGGAAGCTCATCTACTGCTGATAAAACTTAGACGATTATCTGGCTTGTGTCTTTACCACCTGCAATGTATTTAAGCAGCATGTGTACGTTCACATGCTGATCCAGAAACAAGCTGCTGTAGCTGAGGAAGTTATCTGGGCAGCCTACAAGGTTAACTCCTAAAATACAGATTTGTAAGAATTTGGGGAAACAGTCTCAGATGTTCAAGATGTTTACTGAAGCAGAGTCGTAGTCAAGAGCTATCTCAGCTCAGCACAGAATTCACAGGATTCATCTGCTGGACATCCTGACATGGTGTCACCACACATGATCCTTTTGTGCCACAGATGGGTCCTCCTGAGGATGGACATACAGTCTTCCCATATAAAGTTGCTCCTGTTTTCTTAAGCCAGTTATGACAGTGTCGTGCCACAGTATAGTTGTGATGGTCCTAAGGGGAATATCTTCAGTGTACTGTGTCTGAACATGAATGCTGGTAGCTAAGAAAATGCCTCATAACATGGCAGATCCTCTCAGTTCACCTTGATTTGGAGAGCACAGAAAGATCTCTCAGGATCACCCCCTCTCAAGGCTTGTTCAACAACATTGCTTTCTCTCCAAATCCCATGTCAGACAAGTGGGAGCTAGTTCTATGCTGCATGTTGCTAAAATAACATACATCTGAGAATGCAATTAGAGACTAGAAACAAATTTGACTTGACTCAGGAGAGCAGTGGAAATATCCAAGGGACCTGTGATTAGATACTTTTTTTAAAATGTCTAAATTCCACGTCCATTCAGGTTTGGGATTTCATGACAATTACTACGTTCCTGGATAGTTGAAACCACTCAGCATTTGGCTAAATGCCTTCTAAAGATATCCTGAAATGCACCATCTATTGCAGCTGCTCTGTTCAAGTCACAGTTCTGACTAGTCACCCAAGGGGACAAGGAATTCCTTTTGTAGGAGTTAGTGTAGGACTTGTTACCAGGAAAGCTCTATGTTTAGGGCTGTCTAGTCCTAAAGAGAAGTGCTGTGGCTTTGCAAGTTTGAATTTGAAATCCGGATCCTAAAGGAGGAAGGGTGGGGGCTATCCTCATCAGCAGTTATATCATCTCTCTCACATACTCCTGCACATCGACTGGCCTCAAGACTTCTTGTATGGAAAGCTTAATAAAACAAAGATTTGGATTTCCTCCTAAACATCAAGGAAAAAAAGATGTGTAGTTGTACTGTTTTGCTTGGGCTCCTGTTGCAGGACATACCTGATTTTTCAAAAAAAGAACAAAAGAACCTTAGCAGAGAGCAAGCTGCCATAGAAGTATCAATGCAGAAGCAGATCATGGTCCTCATCAGAAGAGGGTGAGTGGAAGTTCAGTCCCTGCCTGGGGAGAAAGCGGTGGCACAGGGACTCCCTGTGTGCAGAGTGTCATGCTTTTTGCTGCAGCCCAAGGCAGAAGATATACTAAAGCACAGCACTCCAGAAATTACTTCTGATCTCCTTTGAGAAGATCATTCCAATCAAAACATGGACTATTTCTGGATGCTTGGAGGATGCATAGCCCACATCTGCTGAGCCTGACTTCCTAGCATCAGCATCCTTTGCATCTGCATATTTGCAACTGCCCAGAAAGAAAGACCAAAAAAAAAAAAAAAAGTGACAGAGCTCCCTCCAGCCTCTGGTTGTGTCTGCCCACAAGCTTCATCAACTGAGTTACAGTAATTACATCATTGAGATTTATTTAGTGTCTCCATCAGGGAAAAAGAACCAGGAAGTCTGGCTGTGACAGGTAATCAGAGGGTACT
Organism: Merops nubicus; assembly: GCF_000691845.1. Classification (NCBI taxonomy): domain Eukaryota; kingdom Metazoa; phylum Chordata; class Aves; order Coraciiformes; family Meropidae; genus Merops; species Merops nubicus. The sequence continues at coordinate 3,452 of NW_008592403.1, read as the reverse complement.
CAGCTGATGAGCAGCTCCCCATCACTGAGATATCAGTAGGAACCTTCGATGGATTGGATTTAATAATGGTTTGCCAGGGGAACGGGGCCCACGTCACAGCAATCCAAGCTCCCCTGCACCATTAAGGAGCTGTAAGTGGAGCAGGAGGTGCAGTGCAGCTACTGACCAAGTAGGTGGGCATGAAAACAGGTTTAGGTAGCCGTTTACTTCCTGAGAGATGGAAAACACAAAGAGATGTTTCTCTGGCAGCTTTCTGGCTCTCTGATCCTGGCTGTCCACATCAGCATTTATATTGTCTGTCTCTCACATACTCATGCACAATGGCCAGTGTGCCACCTTCAAGCTGTCCAGCTGCAGTCCATGCAGAGCTTTCCTCCTTGCTTTTCCCCTCTCACTATCACTGCCATTTTTTAAATCTCTGACCTAACATAATTTAAAAAAAAAATATTTCTGATATGATTTTATATCAGACCACCACACAGGCAGATTGAATACCACTGCAGCTCTAGCCACCCTCTTTCTTTCTTCCTTCCTCAACTCCCCTTACACTGAGCAATGGCTTGCACAGAAAAGTGAAGAGGAGGCACATACACAGCCTCCTGCTGATCACTTGCCCAACATAGAATGATATTATCATTAACAGACAGACCAGCAGCCAAACTCTTCCCTCCACTACCACATCACACACCAGAGATCCAAAGTGCCAGACAACCAGAGGGAGGAACAAGTCTCTGCACTCACTCACCACAGTGGACAGGAAGAAGGGAGCAAGCCAGCCAAGGAGCCGAGCCATGGGCAACTGTAGCAGTCAGGCCATGAGCCCAGTTACAGAGTAGAGACTCATGGGCAGTTTCATGTTCTGGCCCTGCCATCCTAGGAACTCCACTTGTCATGAAGACCCAAGAAGCCCTTCCAACAGCCAGAATCCACACACACACACTATATAGACAGACCTCTCAGCCCCATTGCAAGCAGTCAGCTGTTATAGAGGTGGCTTCTTGCCCCACCTCCAGGTTACTGTGGAAGGCAGGGGCACCTGGTGGTGATCTCCTAATCAGTTCTCACCCAAGGCTGGCCAGACCCTGGGTGGAAACCAATCAGGAGGGTCTTTCTTGCCTGGTTGTGGATATCACCCAGAAGCCAACCCTCATTCAGGGCTGGGGGTTTAACCCCAGCACTTCAACAGCAATACCTTTTTCCTTCTTATTGAGGTGGTAGCTAAGGGCCAATGGGCTTACGCTCTCCTCTAGAAGACCAGAGTTAGAATGTCTGCTGTGAGACTGACCTGCATCCTGACACCTGAATCCATCCTGATGTAGGATCTATAACAGCCACACAGGTGTGTGCTGAGACGCCTGGGCATCTCCCCTTCTGATTTCCAAGTCAGTAGCTCAGATGTTAGCAATCAAGAGGAACCAGTTCTCTACACTCAACCGATGGATCCATGGTTTTTTCTTGCTCTTTCTGTACCTAAGGCATGCAGAGGTAGTGTGTGCCAGAGCTGATGCCTGCCCTATGTTTCCTCCCTGTGTTAACGTCATGATTACCAGTGGGCTCAAGAGACACAGCGTCAAAACTGCCAGAGGCAGGCCCTTCTGCAAAAGGAGAAGGTGTTACCCATCGTTTGCTTCCTGTGGAGCAAAGTTAGGAAGGCTGCACTGGGCTCCTGACAGCCCCCTGCTCTCACTGGGATCTCACCAAAGTGTCTTGGGCCAGCTCTGTGCAGTGCGAGCACTTTAAGCAACACATCTTGATCCGTAACAAGGAACCTGAATGCGGCATCCAAGTGTGAAAACGTTGGCTGCTGTCCCATTTACCAAAAGAGGAATAATAGTACCCGCTTACTCTGGGAAGCATATGGAGCACCTCCGATTTATTATTTGTTTTATTTATTCTGTCACATTTATCAGCCACTCAACTCTCTGGGCACACAGCCCATACATTAAAACCCAGAGTATAATACAAAGACCTTCTCTACCCTGAGCATATCCTTTCTGAAAAACCAGGCATGGGCAGGAGGGAAGGATGAAGGATGCTTTACACAAGCAAAGGATGACAACGATATATTTTTCTCCAATTCTGTTATTGATAGAAGCATTCTAAAAATGTTGGCGACATCAAGACAAGATGAGGGCAATAAAAAGCAGGGGGTGGGGGTGTGTGGAAAGCCATTCTGGAGCATGGACCCTGAGACTGAGCCTCTAGCCAGCCTGTCTCATGCTCAGGAAGTCCCTAAAATGCTCTTTCCATTATTATTTCTCTAATGACCCCATTAGACACATGAAATTCTGAGAAGCCTTAAATATGTTGCAGAGAGCCACACTGGCAAATCTGCCCAGCTTTTCTGAGAAATAGCAGGCTGCAGTGATGAATGGTTTAGCTTTAGAGCATCCCAAAGTGTAATTTATTTGCTGAAAATTAATTGCATGTGCTGGCTTCATTTTTCTGTAGCAAATAATCAGTTTTGCTCCCTTTTTAATTAGGCAACATCACAAATTCCTCTGCTGATCATGGCACAGTGGTTTCTGCATGCCACGTCTTATTCTAAGGGGGACAATTTGAAATTGTTGTCTAGGGCCCAGCACAACTTTTGAGTTAGGTCGGATTGTATATCAGCTGTAACTCCTGGGCCGCTGCCAGTGAAGACCACATGTGCATTACCACCTAGAGGACCCAGCTTGGGTATTGGTGCATGCTGTATCCTACTGAAGCAGGAGTTTGAGGAAACCCTACAGAGAAAATAAATTAAGGAGTTGGAAATTTCAGTGGCATTGACATGATGTAGCACTCAGGCCCAGCTCTATGTCACCAAAAGGTGTGTCCCATCTGGCAGGTGTTCGCTGATCCCTGAGTTGAGACATTGCACTGGCATCAGCCAGACTTCATAGACTAGAAGCCTTCAGATCATCTGTATCATTAACACTTTTGGTCCACATCAAGGCCTGCACCTTTGTCAGCTGTTCCAGATGGGGTAGCGAAGACAAAGCCCCTGTGGAGAGCTCACTTTCCCCTTGTTTTCAGATTCTGGAAGGAGCTGCATGAACACACGGAGCAGGACCATGTGGAGAAAGCCAACTCTGCTGATGTTTGCAGGAAAAAGGTAAAGGCCTCAAGCAGCTGCTACTTAAAATTTTCAAAAAGGTTGAAGAGAGTAAAAACTGAGCTTGGGCTGCCATTGGTTATTTTCAGAAAATCTCTAATTCAACAATCATGTTGAGTCATACTGGGCTACATTTACTGGGCTACAAGGAACCCATGTTTCGACCGAGATACAGGTAACTGAAACAATCCAATTCTGTCAGCGAGCAAATGCAGCGGGAGCGACATTAAAAAATACTGGTTATGGTACCTATTAAACCGTGGAATCTCCTGCAACTAATTAATCTGCTAGGGAAAAGTTTGTTAGTGGGCTTTCGGCTTCCTGCTGGGAACCACTGCCCGACAAAGCACCG
>NW_008592402.1:0-3929 GCF_000691845.1 Merops nubicus | reverse complement strand
AGGGGGCAGCTCGGGCACAGAGCCGCAGCCCTGAGCCTGGGGGGGTAGGCACAGCCCCTCCAGCCCCCCCTGCCAGGCTGCCAGCCGCCCAGCACCCGGTGCTGTGCCAGGCTGTGCCTCTGACACCCGAGGAGGTTCAGCCCCCAGCAGAGCTGTGACCCAGGACCCTGGCACATGCCGTGCACGTCCTGCTGGAGCTGGGCCACCCAGGCCTGCAGAGGAGCATCCTGGCTGGGGGAGGAGAGCTGCTCCAAGCACCTCAGCCCTGCTCCAGGCTCTGGAGAGCACTCCAAAGATGTTCTTACACATTCTGCTGCCTCAGAGCTTTAGTGGCAGTGCCTCACTGGGCTGGCAGGAGCCGAGTGTCCCTCCTCCCCAGCAGCTGAACGTGAGCAGAAGAAGGGAGGCTGCATTACTGCCTGGTGCTCTCCACTCAGCCTCCCCTTCTGTGGGAGGAAAGACTGCTCGAGTGCAGCCTTAGAGAAGGCCACAGGTCCTGCATTCCAGCCCAGGCTGGAGGCTTACTCAGGCTTAAACCATTCATCCTCCCCTCCATCCCTCCCTCCCAGCCCTTTCCACACTGCCAGCCTCCTAAACCCTGATGGTGCCACATCTGGAGACACCTTCCCCCAGGCTGCTGGGACCCCACCTCACTGGGCTGGACCCAGAGCTGGGGGGAGGTTTCCAAAACACCAGGGTGCTGCTCAGCAGGCAGAGGCAGGGAGGTCAGCCCCTCAGGCTGTGGTTTCTCAGTGGACCAGGCTCCCTGGAGATGCTCTCAGAGAAGTTCCCAGATGCTTTTGCTTCCAGAAGTGGCCACAGGGTGAAGCAGTTTCCAGAAGGGTACTGTCCCATGGGTGGCACAGCTGCTCGCCCTGGGGTCAGACCCGGGCTCCACGTCCTTGGAACCAGCTCCTTTGGGATGGACTCAGGGCAGCAGCTCGTGGAGGTCTGAGTGGAGCTGAACGTGGGACTGGAGGTTGGCTACAGGAGACATCAACCTACTCTTAGCCCTGACTCAAACGTGTATTGTGTCAGCTGAGACAAGCTGAGGAGTGACTACGAAGTCATACAGAGCTGCTACAGAGCAGCAGGGTGGAAAAGAGGCACCAGGATAAGAAAAAAACATTAAAAAAACCCTTAATTGACAAAGCTGCTTCTGTGAAAATCTACCCTGTGTGTCTGGAAGGAAGGGTAGGGCAAGGAGTCCTGAGGCTGAGCTTCAGAGGTACCAGCCAGGCTGCTGTAAGGCCCTGGGATGCAGCAAGGAGCTGTTGCAAACTGCCTTTGCTCACCTCCCCGGGGCCAAGGGAGGGCAGGGAGCCCCAGCAGGAGGGGACAGGAGCAGGAGGAAAGTCCCAGTGCTGCTGGTGGGGGAAGGAGACCTCCCACAGCAGCAGGAGCAGCTCTGTGGCTGGCTGGTTTTGCAAGGGGTTAGGCTGGGCTGATGATTAATATTAATGCCTCGTTAAATGATGCCTGTTATGCACGAAGCATCCCCCAGTGGTGCTTCTGTGCTGTGAGCCAGCCTCCCCCCGAGCACCAGCAGCCTGCTCACAGAACCAGTGCCTGCAGCTCGGAAGGTGGAGTTCTAGTAAGGGAACAAAACTCGAAGCAAGCCCGAGAACAGGCTGGGATGGGGAACTGACCCCTCCCACACACAGGGAGCAGAGCTCAGACAGGAGGGGCCAGCCAACACTGCCACCCTCCTGCACAGAGCCTCCACCAGCCCGGGGGGTGAAGGACAGGGCCACCCCCCGCCCACCTTTTTTCCCTCAGCCAGAGGTGATCTGATCTTCCCCATCCCCTTCCCCCTCCGGGGTTCTCTCCCCATGAGATGTTTGGCTCCTTGGATTCCACTCCTGTCTCTTGCCACCGCTCGTATGTGCCCAAATTGTATCATCATCATCTCATTATCCAGCCATTCCCTCGGCTCTCTGGTACACTGTGTCCTCAGCAGGAGGCAGACAAACGGTGCTGCCATCAGCAACGGGTGCCAGCTCTTCCCTGGCAGCTCCCTGGCAGCTCCCTGGTGCCCAGAGCACCGAGGGGAACTCTGCTCCCTCCCCTCCCCTCGTCGCTGCCCCTGTGGCCTGAGGACACCATGTCCCTGTGAGGGACCAGGACCAGGAGAGCTACATGGAGAGCAAGATGCCACCAGGGCACCCCACCGGCCACCCTGTCCCACGTGGTCAGGAGGCCCCAGGGGGCCCGGGACCCCCGGTGTGCCCGACCCATGGCTGGGAGGGGGGCACGGGCAGAAGGGACCCCCATGGGCTGTGCCACCAGGGCCCGTGGCATGGGAAGGGGCCAGTTTCCCTCTCCCACCTTTGGCCAACCACATCCAGGGTGTCTCCTGAGCCAGGGGCTGCAGAGGTTTGTCCCCTTCTCTCTCAGATACCTTCTCGTGGTTCTGGTCTCACAAGACCCTGTGAGGAACTGCTCCACACACAAACTGGGGCTGAGTGGGAGAACGTCCCCACGGCCACCAGGCACCTCCCAGCAGCTCCGTGGAAGCTGAGCAGGTCCCACCTCTGCTCCACACCCCTCTGGTTTCTCAGAGGTGTTCAGCCGTGGCTGTTGCACCTGAGACACAGCCCCAGCCCCACCATCCCCAAACATCACCCCACCACCACCCACAGCCATCCCCCCAACCCTACCACTGCCGAGGGGGTGCACGGACACTCGGCTCCCCCCGGTCCCTGGCTCACAAGCTGTGCTGGCCACGCAGGAGACAGGCAACAGCACAGCCCAGGGTGAGGGGGCAGCTCTGGCAGGGCCGTGTGGGCCACAACAGCTCCTGGAGGACCACAGTCACCAGAGCTGAGGTGCTCCAAGCACCCCCTTGGGTCCCCTGAAGCCCCCGTGATGACAGCCAGCCCAGCACCCAGCAGGAGGACAGGAGGGGCAGAGATCCCTGGTCCCACCCCACGGTGGAGGTGCCAGTGGGGCACCCCCAGGAGTGACTCCCACGGCGCTGCCTGGGGCCACTGGCAAGCGAGGGATGAGGGGGGCATGGAGGCCACTGCCTTCCAACAGCACGTTGGCTTCCAAGACATCCTCAGGCCCTCCCAGGAGGGACCGAGTGGTGACCTGAGAGGAACATGGAAAACAAACTGCTGCACTGCTGGCACAGGGCAAAATCTGCCACTTTCTGCCAGTTCTGAAGCACGGGAAGATTGATGGAGTTCAGTCACATTAGGATTGGCCGAGGACTGCTGACACAACAAGAGAAGCTCTCTGGGCTTTTGAAGAAGCAATAAATGTTTTGTCACTGAAGAAGCAAAGGAAGAGAGAGAAAAAAATGTAAATCAAAAGGCAGCATTTTCTTTGGGAGTTTAAAGGAACCTTTGCAGGGAATGCTGGATAATAAGGAAGGTGGAACATCACCTTGCTGATGCAGGAGAGCTCTTGACCTGCCTGCTTCTGCTGAGGAAAAAGAGTGAATGAGAGCCCCAGAAGGAACATTAGATCACAGTGGGTATTGGTCTTGTTAAGAAAATCAGTCAGTTAAATGAACAGAGCCAGGCAGTGTGAAATTCCAGCAGTGCTGAACAGGCACAGCCCCCCCAGTGAATCCTGCTAGCCAAAGAGAGCCCCCAGAGGCCCCGAGTGACCACACCACAGCTGGGCAACGTGTTCAGCATGGAAGGGCTCCCAGAAGCCTGCAGAGCTCACAGCCACCATCAGCAGACTCTCAAGTGATGCTTTTTAAATCCTGAAGTGGCTGTTTGAGAAACAAAACAAAAATACCACCAGGCAAGAGGCTGTGCTTAGCACAGATGGAAGAATTGAGCCCAAGGGGCCACCCAGCACTTCTCCTGCCTGAATTGTCTCCTCTCCCTGGCTGCTGCAAGGTCTGCCAGCTCATCCCTGCCCCACCACCTCCTGCCCAGGCTGCAGGAAGCATAGAATCCTTTAGGTTGGAA
>NW_008592401.1:235-1825 GCF_000691845.1 Merops nubicus | reverse complement strand
GCTGGCTGTTAGCACAGTGGCTCTTGCTGCACTGCAGAGACCCCAGGTGCTGGGAAACCCCCTCCCAGCAGCCTCACCAGCTTGCTGGGGCAGGGGCTCTGCAGCCAGTAGGGCTGGGCGGCGTGGGTGGGTGTGAGGGAGGTTTGCCTGGCGCCCCACCCCTGCTCTCAGGAGCTTTGTGGTATCAGTAGGCAGGGATGTGTTGGTGCCCAGTGAGCTGCTCCGGTGCTGGTGGCTAGGCAGGGGCTGGAGCTGGGGCTGTGCTGTGGTGATGAGGAGCACTGAGGGTGCTCTTGGTGGGTGATGGTGTCTGGCCTGGCTGTCAAAGCATGAGGAAGGCTCAGGCAGAACCTGCTGGTGTCCTGGGGCTGCCCCAGGGCAATGGCACAAGCAGCTAGCAACGAACAAGAGAGGTTTTGGCAGCACCCCGTGCTGCCTGGGAGGACAGGAGGCTTTCTTTGGGCCAGGGAACACTTCTCTGCCCTCTGCCATGCTTGGAGTGTGTTTTCTGGGGGCAGAGGGGAGCCCAGGGGTTTAACTGGCCCCACAAGCAGCCCTGCGTGGGGGCAAGGATGCAGGTTACACTGTGCCAGCAGCCAGTTCCAGCAGCTCTGGGGCAGCTGAGGTGTGCCTGGGCTGGAAGCTGGCTGTCATCTTGGCCTTGTAAAGCTGCTGTTTTCTCCACGCTGCCTTTGTGCTTAGGGCAGAGCTGAGAAATCTCTACTGGTATTGTGGGATTTCACAGAAGTGAAGAATAAAGTCTCTGAACTCCCTACAGCTGCATTTTCTGAGCACTGCAACACTCTGATACCTCTGAAACACTATTAAGCACCTGGTGCTGGGTTGTCTTTGCAACTGTGTGTCCTAAATAAATCCCTTCCCCATGCTGAGCCGTGCTAATGGCCTATTGTTAAATGGCCAGCCAACACAGTATAAAATGAAGTCATTATTTTTTCCAATCATCACAGAAAAAGAAAAAAATCTCTCCAGCAGCTTTCCTGTAGGATGAGACTGGGAAGCTGTGAATCCCTGTGCAGTGCACTTGCTCGGCTGTGTCCCTCCGCCCCCTCAGCATGGGATGTGGGGGGTGCTGGTTGCTCGGGACCCTCCTCACAGGTTTCATCACGAGAAGCAGTGCGTGTTTTCCAGTGTTCCCTGCCCTGGCACACACTCAGCCCTGGCCCTTTGCACGCACTTGTGTAAGGTGCTGCCTGCAGCCCGGTCCCGTCCTGGCTGCTCTCCAGCACCCACGCTCGCCCCTCTCTGCTGCCTTGCACATAAGTGAGCTCCCAGGGAGACTCGCTCCATTTTTTTCCTTTAACCTTGAAATGCAATTTCCTCCCCAAAATACCCTTTTCCTGTAAACAACATCTCTTTAGTGAGATTACAGCAAAAATCCCTGAGCTGCTGGGTCCTGGGTGCTTTATCAGCTGGTGAGCCCCATCCGTCATGGCGGCGCGTGTGTTCCCCGGGCCCCGCCCTTGCCGCCGGGTGATGGTCTTTTCATCAGTTTTACAGATTTATTTTACAATAATTTAATTTCATCCTCAGCCCTGGGAAGACGAATAGGCCCCTGATGTGACTGGGGAT
>NW_008592401.1:0-224 GCF_000691845.1 Merops nubicus | reverse complement strand
TCCCTCCCTGCAGAGGGCTCTTTGTGGAGTCCCCGGCGTAGCCATGAGCGAGAGCCTTTAAACAACGGGGGACAGGCTGTAAATCTCGTGAGGTGGTGGAAGGATGCTGCCAGCACTATCACTTCTCCCCAAGCTTTGGCCAGGCCCAGCAGCTCTGGGTGCTGGCAGAGCCCGGGCAGGCAGGGCTCTGCAGGCTGCTCCGGCAGCTCTGCCCTGGGACTGGG
>NW_008592400.1:984-3480 GCF_000691845.1 Merops nubicus | reverse complement strand
CCGGGATCTGAACTTTTCCCTTTTCTAGTAAAAGTGCCGATTCCAGCTGCCGACTCTTGACTAACAACCCTTTCAAAGAAAAAAAATATTTTTTCCCCTTTCTTTTCCTCAGAAGTGTCTGGCTGAGATGCTTTCCCGAGTTCCAGAGATAAGATAAATAATTTACTGGATGGAGGTCTCTGATTACTCACTCTATTAGCATTTAGAGCAAAGAGCTCCAGCCACCGGGAGCTGAATTATCCCAGACGAAGCCCATCTGGGCTCCCGCGCCCGAGCGAGACCCAGGAGTTCCCAGCATCCCACACATACTTGTGGCATGAATTGCTTGAAATCGAATGGGGTTTACTGGAAATGCTGGTGTGCTCCCGACTCCTTTAGTATTTTTTTTGGAAAAAGAAAAAAACCCCAAACTGATAAAACACAACCAAAACGCAACCCCCTGAAGTCGGCTGCGGAACTGCGGCCTCGTGCCGGCCGGGAAGGGCTCGTCACCACTGCTGCCTCTTTTAGATTTACCAAGAATGTGACACATCCTCTTTCAGGGACTGAGACAAATATAAACCTAAAAACTGAAAAACCTACATTGTTTGGTTTGGGTTTTTTTTTACCCAGAAGGTGACATTTTTATGTGGGGAAATGTGCGGAGAACCTGACGCAGCAACCTTCACGTCGTCGGGGGCGTTTAGCTATTTATTTATTTTAAAATCTATTATTGTTATTATTTGGGGTGATGCAAGCTGAGGGTGGAGGAGAGGCACCTTTCTCCTGCCTTATTCCCACCCCGACGCCTGGGCATATTTGGGACAACTGGTTCTGCCAGTGGGCGCTCAGCCATGGGATGGGGTGACTCAGCAGCTGGTCCCAAACTCATTATCGAATTCTTTGCCGGGATGATGAAAGGTACCGAAGGGGCTGCCCTGGAAACCCAGGCGTTTTATTGACAAACAAAGCTCACCCCGGGAGCGGCCGGGCTTTCCTGGGGGCTGCCTTCCCCTGACCTCCTTGGGAGGTGCTGCTTCTTCCTCGCTCTGCCCAAACCTGCTAATTAGCGTCGGAGGGAGCAGCAAAGCGTCTTGCAACCTGGATGATCCGGGGCCAAATCATCCTTGTGCGTAAACCTGCCCAACTGCTCATTTCCCCAGGGGGCTGAGTCAGCGGCCGCCTCTTACTGCCGGTGCAGAGGGGCTCCAGGGGTTCCAGACTCTGGCCTGGGGAGAACCCTCCATCCTGGAGACAGCGAGATGTTTCTCCACGCCCTGGCTGTGCGGAGCAGGGCTGCAGCCCTACTTCCCGGCTGTACACATCTCTTCCCAGAACATCCCCGTTCCCCAGGTGACCCCGCAGTGACTAGGAGTCACCTTTCCCCCCAGCCCGTCCCACACACTCACCTTTCCCCCTGCCAGCCCGGGTGAGGCCTGTGGGATGTGTCAGCCGTTCAAGCCGACATGAAACAAACCCCATCCAGCTTTGCCCTCATCCCGAGGGATCACCTCTTTTCCCAGCTCCATTCCTCCAGCATGAAAGCCACCGAGGATGGTGGGTGTGGGGAAAAGTGCTGCATCTTGTAGCACCCCTTGCACCTGGATGGACACGGGGATGTCCAAGCTGGACTGCAGGTCCTGCCCATGCCAGGCAGCAGCAGCAGCCTTCACCCAGGCTGCCTCTTTCCACCCCTGGGTCAAACCCAGCGCTTGAAGTGAGCCCCTGAGGAGCAGTTTGCATCTCACAGGAGATCACACAGGGCCCTGAGGAGGAAAAACCCAACCAGGACCTTGCCTGGGGGAGAAGCGGGACCCCAGGGTGGCCCACGGTGCTGGTGGCAGGTCTGCGGGAGAAGAGCTCCCAGCAGACATCAAAAGATCAGTTCTCAGCCCTACAAACAATCCCGGCAGCTTTCGGGCTCTTCAGCGGCATTCCAGTCTAACCGGGGCTGCCTTGCATGATAATCAGGCTTAATTACTGCTTTATCGCTTGATTGCTGTGCTGGGCCCTTGGAGCTGCAGCGTTGCTTTCGCAGTTTACTTTTTGTGTTTCCTCCCCCTCGCCTTCCCCTCCAGCACAATTAGCAAATAGGTGAAAATGGGGAGGGCCGGGGCCGTACCCGGGGGGCAGAGAGGGACGGGTTTGCTGCCCAGGAGTCCCTGGGGGTGGAGGAGGAGCTGATTTGCAGCCCGCAGAGGGTTAAAATTGAGGTTTCCACCCGTGTCGTGCTGATAAAATAACAAGGTCAACGCCAAGCCGGGAGCACAACCCCATATCAGCCCCAGGAGCATCCCCCTCCGGAGGGGCCAGCGTCCCTGCAGCAGGGAGGGCAGGAATCGGGGCCGTGGAGGCCGTGACACAGAAAGGTTGTGGGTTTCCTACCACGAGCTTCGAGTCATTGCCTGACCTTGGCTACGTCTGCCCGTGGCTCCCTCGGCTCGGGCTCGGTTGCCCGCAGAACCGGCTGGCCCAGGGCGTGGGGTGAAGAGGTGGCACGGACCTGCTGCTCCTCGG
>NW_008592400.1:697-973 GCF_000691845.1 Merops nubicus | reverse complement strand
AAGAGTGAAACCCTCCTCTGGGCCAGCAAAGACGCTCCCACCTACGCGCAGTGAGCATTCCGGGGGTGCTGCCCTCGGCCGGGGGGTGGGTGCTGCGGTTGGGACACTCCCAATGGGCCGTCACCCGCTTGAAGTCCCCTCAGCGAGAAGGTGTCCTGGTGTCCCACGGGGCACTCTGGAACTGCAACAATCCTTGTGTGTGTTCCCAGCCCCGCCGTGGTGCAGGTGATGGGCATCGCCACGCAGGACGCGGCTGATCCCGGGGGGCCAGGAGGG
>NW_008592400.1:396-662 GCF_000691845.1 Merops nubicus | reverse complement strand
GATGCTGCTGCTTCTCCTCTCCCCATCCTTGGGGTCCCAAGAGTTGCCCCAGACCCAGCTGAGCCCCCAGCGTGGCAAGGGAACCACACAACCCATCCTGGGGCTGGAGACACCTCAGGATGGGGAGGAGAAAGGTCCTCGCTGATGTACTGGAGCACCCCAAAGCTCCCCTAAAGTAGCACCCCGTTCTGGGCCCTGGGGTGCGAGCCCCCACCAGCTCAGAAAGGTGATGGGACCTGCAAGCAGGGCAGGAACCACAGAATCGT
>NW_008592400.1:0-283 GCF_000691845.1 Merops nubicus | reverse complement strand
CCACTGCCCTGGGCAGCCTGGCACAGCCCTGGGCAACCCTCCAGGGCAAGAAATTGTTCCTCAGGGACAACTGAAACCTCCCCTGGGGCAACTTGAGGCCGTTTCCTCTTGTCCTATGGCTCGCCCAGATGCAGGGACCCATCCTGCTTCCAGGGAGGAGCAGACGTGGGGATTTCTTGCGATTAATTTCCTTTTATTTTTTTGTCTGGTGGCTTTTAGCGCGGGATTTTGGGGCGAGGTGTGCGCGGAGGCGGCAGCGTGGCTAATCTGCTTTGTGAATGGA
>NW_008592399.1:0-4917 GCF_000691845.1 Merops nubicus | reverse complement strand
CTCCTCGTTAGTATAGTGGTGAGTATCCCCGCCTGTCACGCGGGAGACCGGGGTTCGATTCCCCGACGGGGAGACTGAGGTACTGCCTTTTTGACCCCCCTTCCTCGACATGGCCTCTCCCCCAGAGGCAAAAACCAATTCCCTGCGGAACTGAAGCTGCTGGCAGACAGCCGGTGGGAGATTTACCGCGGCTTTAAAAACGGAGGAAAACATAGGTGGGGCGTGGCTGCCTAGCTGCTCCCAGCAGGCCTCAGGCAGCTGTGGGGCCAGCGAGGCGATTGCAGGGTTTTCCGAGCTCAGCTGTTTCGGTTAGAGAACATGTAGTGGAAGTATTTTTTAATGGCTCAAAGAGCTGAACAGGAGGCCTGATTAAGCCTTCCAAAACCAGTCACCTTTTTTCTAAACTTCAGCCTCACCAAAACCCATGAGGCAGAAACAATGGGAAGAGGGACAGGTCAAATCCACAGGGCAGGAGAGGGAAGGTGGAAGGCCAAAGGCCATTTCATGGCCTGCAGTAACGCAGCCCCTCATTTTCATCCTTAAAGTGAGAATTGTGGAGACTCAGGAAGCCCCAAGGCTGCACCAGATCCTAGCCCCAGCCTGTGCTTCCAGCTAGCAGGCCTTCCATCTGCTGCACCAGTGAGGGGTACCTTTCAAAACAACTGTGAGACTCCAGTATCCCTGCCTCCATTTACTTAGTATCATAAGAAATACTTTTTTAGGCATACCCCCTTCCCTTTTTTTTTTTTTATCCTTCTGCCAAAAGGCTTTGTTACTTATTAACATTTTAACACCTCCATTCTCTGTGATGTCAGGAGATGGTGAGCAGTAAATACAATGGCTCAGATTTCTCTTTCTCCAACTCAGGAAAGAGCACCACAGTCAATCACCCATAAAAAGGGGTAAGGAATTAGAACCTGGGACAAGAGGCCAAGGCACCTGGCCTTGAGATGAATTTGACCCCACGGCCTGAGCATTGAAACCAAATTATTCTGTATCATGAGTGATCTTGTATCAACCACACAAACACAGCAGCAAAAACTGGAGGACATGCACAAGAAAAATCACTCATGTGTAATAAGAGCTAAGATCCAACTTGACAGCGAAGTTTGGCAAGAAAGGGTGATTACTCTTGACAAAACATTGCCGGAAGCTATGGACACGTAATGCCAAATGCAGAACCTAGCCTTTGTCACCCTTAGAAATCAGTTCAAATGGCACAACTTGAGCCTGCGTGCACACAGCTGTGAGAGCAGCACACCAGCAACTGCTGGGACCTGCAGGCACACAAAGGGTGCAAGGCGTGACGTACAGTGCAAGAACAAGAGGTGCTTGCTGCGGGCTCACTGCCTGGTGGTCTCCTGGGGTGGCCCGTGGGTCTCCTGGGGGCATCCCAGCTGCCCCATCTGGGTGTGACCTGGAGATGGGAATGTGGAGAAGAGGATGCGATGTGGGGTGTCAGTCACAGTGACACCCTGGAGCTTTGTATAAACCAGCTGGGCTAGAGCCACATGCTGACAAGCCCAGATAAACCCAGCCAGGAGAGGAAGGTGGTTTCAGTAGGTCTGTTGTTGCACATGTTACAGAAGGAAGAGAAAATAACCTCAACATTTTTACTTTTGCAATTTCTGAATTTCCTCCCATGCCCACTTCCTTTTCTCAAAAGCCACATATATATGTCATCAGAAACACAAGGAAAAAAGGTTTTATTTAGTAGGCAGTCTATTTCAAAACAGAGGATGGACCATAAAATAAGATGTAAGAAGTATTTAGTAAGTTCATATGTGTTGGCATCCAGCCAGGCAATGTTGGCTGTCATAAAACAATAAGAGATTAGAAAAGCAATTAATTCAAAACAGAAATATGCTGAGAGTGCTTTGCAGGCATGAAAAAGAATCTTGCAAGCAACTCCATACCTGCTTAGTCAGGGTTCCTGCTTTCAGATTGCACTTTCACAGCACACAAGCCAACAACCTAAGAGGCAAAGTTTACTATAGACATGTAGCTTCTAGAGTCACTCCCATTTGTATGTGGGCAAAGGTAAAAGGAACATGGAACCTGGGGTGTTGAGCAGAATTTTACAAGGTCAGGCCTTCTCCCTTTTGTTCTCACCTAAGTCTCCCGCAGGTCACCTCAGCCTCTTTGCCTTCTCCTGCAGTACCGAATTCTTCCCACAAACACCCTGTGGTGATGTCTCACCCTGCCTGGCAGGGTTGAAGCCAGTGCTGCTGGAACCCCAGCAGCAGTGCCAGTAAGCTGAGCTGCAGCTGCCTGCACCACCTGGGACCTCCGTGAGAATTTGGCTGTAGTCCAGGATGGCTTCCCCATGGGCAAGGTCCTCAAGAGGCAGAAGGCGAAGGAGCCCCGACAGGAAGCCTCCTGCCGTGTTTGCAGAAGGAAAGTTTGAGTGAGGGCTGGCACGAATGAAATCTGGGGGAGCAAAGCTGTATTGCTTGTAGAAGTCTTGCCCTGATTTCTTCTTCAAATGCTTATTGAATTAACCACCTACAGCTTTCATCTGCATCTCTTGCTGCTTCTAGTCATCCCACTCAGGTTGTCAGTCATGCATGTGTTTTATTATCCTCACCAACAGCTCAGAGAGAGCTGGTGTCAGCCCTGTGTCTGGGGGAGAGAGCTGTGACCTAACAGCAAGAGAAGAGCAGGGCTGGAAGGTAAGCTGCTTGCAGCCCTGCTGATCACCCGGTGTGGCAGGAAAGTGGTGCTGAGGGAGGGCCTGGGCTGGAGACTCAGCCTGAGGACTTTAACAGCATCTTGTTAAGAGAATCTTTTTTTAAGCACGTTGAAGCTCTGGGTGCTGTGTAACTGTCCATTCTGTCCTCTGTGTGTTGTATCTGTTTGTGTATTTAACTAAGTGTGTTTTATCTATGCTTAACTCTGTCAAATGTTTTAATTAACCTTTGCCAAGAAGATTTCCAGAAGGCAAAACATTGCTTACAAACACTGAAAACTGCTTTATGTGATTAGTAATGGTGAAACAAATTTACAAGCACTGAGAATCTTGGAAGTTTTATGTTGGTTACTCTAAAGGCAAGGAAAAGAAGAGAGAACTCCCTTCTTAATAACTATAGCAATAAGTTCATGTTTTAAGCCTAGTTAAAAATAAGTTCTCAGCAATTGTTCTAGGCAGTCCCGATGGGGAAACTTAAACAGAGACAGGTACTGAAAATATGCTATTTGTGTTCTCACTTAGAAGGAAACTAATGAAAAAATGGGGAGATCTGTTAGAGCAGAGCAAAAAGCGTCACTCTAAATTCTCGGGAAAGGCTAATAGCAGGAACAGACAACAGCAAATTCTTCACAAGCTTTCTTGCAGGTCAGGACATCTGATATAAACATGATGAACTGACACTTTAGAAAGATACAAGTCCTCTACTTCACCTTGGTTCTTCTGCAGAGACTCCTGGTGCTAAACCTCTTGACTGGTAATAGGAGAGGGGAATGTGCTTGCCCCTCAGAAGGCGCTGAAGCAATTTGCTCAAGTAGCTGCTATGTGCTGGTAGTGGAGTCCTTTTACTGAAATTTTCCAGTCTCTTTACACAGGTCTAGGGCTTCAGGTGCTGCACATTGCAGCAGCCCCACTTAGGTCAGTGTGCTGAGCAGCCTTAATCTAAGCCAGATGGGACGCCGACCTACCTGCCAATTAAAAAATATCCAGGCCACCATCAGACATTCAATCCCACTGCATGCTGTGGTTTTATGACCCCTCCAGACTAGCCTGGAATCCTTCCATGTTACCTTATAATAAGGGTAAATTATATGTCCACTTTTCCTCCAGTAGCTCTTAACATATTGAGCACTTAATACTCCAGCATAACAATTTACAAGGAACTGTTTTGTTTTGTACATGAACAAACAGTAATGGATCCAGTTTCCTGGGACAGATAGAGTGGAAAATATTTAAAAGCAATGCCTTATTAATAGTTTATCCTGCATGCATTTTGAGTGGCTTTAGGGCATCTGTTCTGTTTCTGTTTTTCTGAGACAGACAGTTTCTCAGGCCTGTCTTCCCTGCAGAAGCTAACAACCATTTCATACAGCTGTATTTCTACCTGTCAGGTGGTCTGTTAAATATAATTTCCATCATCCTTTTCATTTGGAGGGAATCTGTTATGTGATTTTTTTCAGTTCCTCCATTATTCTCATTTTTAAAATACATTTGCACAGGCATTTGTGTTTTAAGTTATATGTTGCTAGACATGCACACAGCTTACACCACCAGAAAGATTAGCCTCAGCTTTTAGGTCCTGTTTTTGATGTGTCGTAGAGATCTGATGTTAAGAGTCAACCATATTATTTCAAAACTAAAGCACTCAAAAAACACAATACACGTTTGAAAATGTTAACATACAATTTTGGGATACACTATTAAGTAGCTAAGTTTAAAATGGCCACTTGAACCGCCCATATTTGCATTTCTACACAGTTACAACACAATTAATTTTTACCACTTCAAGGTGTGCAGTGTGTTTTCTTCTCCAGCGGATGCTATTCAACTGTTCGTAGAGATCTGGCAGGTGTCACCTGAAGTGACACCGTGACAGGCTCAGGTAAGAATGGTTCCTGCCTCAACACCAAAAATCCAGATGATACACAGTTAACTATTCCGTTAATTTGATGCTAAACATCTATGAAGGGGTCTCAAGGGTCCGTACCAGGATCAGTGTTGTTTAACATCTTCATCAATGGCACGGGCAGTGGCATCGAGTGCACCCTCAGCAAGTCTGCTGACAATACCAAGCTGGTTGGTGCAGTTGATGTGCCAGAGGGATGGGAGGGCATCCAGAGGGACATGAATAGGCTGAAGAGGTGGGCTCAGGTGAATCTCATGGAGTTCAACAAGAACAAGTGGAGGGTCCTGCACCAGGGAGCGGCAACCAACATTACCAATACAGGCTG
>NW_008592398.1:0-5130 GCF_000691845.1 Merops nubicus | reverse complement strand
GGCTGCAGGGGAATCTCTGCTCCAGCCCCTAGTGTATCTCCTCTCCCCCCTTCACTCACCTTGGTGCCTGCAGTTGTTTCTCTCACATATTCACAGCTCCTCTCTTCTTTCTGCTGTTCCACAGTAGTTTTTTCTCCTTAAATATGTTATCACAGAGACACTACCACAGTTGCTAACTGGCTCAGCTTTGGCCAGCAGCAAGTCCTTCTTGGAACCAGCTGGCACTGGCTCTATCAGACATGGGGGAAGCTTCTGGCATCTTCACATAGAAGCTACACCTATAGCCCTTCCACTACCAAAACCCAGCCACACAAGCCCAAGAGATGTAAATCCTGAAGCCTTACTGACAAAGCAAAAGCAGTGTTACCAGGGAAGGCACAGATGGGTATCTCTCTTTGGAAGGAGGAGACCAGCTTTAGGTGTCACTTCCCATCTTCACCTCTCTGCTCTCACCTCTACAATAATCTCCATAAGCAGAGTGGTTACTGTAGCAGGGGGGACTGTAGAAAAAAAAAAAAAACTTAACACAATCAAATAAATTATTTTATTCAAGGCTTTGGTCTAAATAGTTATTTCTTTGCTGGCAGGACTTCTTGCCCTCCTTCAGGACTGTCTATTACTAGACTTATTTGGATATTAACTCTGAGAAAACTGAAACAAGCAACATAACTGAATGCTCTCAGCAAGGAGAGTAAAACAGTTTGGGTTTTGTTTTCCAGCTTTTCTAATTGGGAACCCCATTTCCTTGTTTTAAACTGACATTTATCACCTGGGAAGGAAAGCTGGGCAGCTGCTTTACCTGAACCTACAGAGGCAGCAGCTACTGACCCACCAGCTGCTGAATGTCCTCCTTAGACAAGTTTTCATTTCAGCCCCACCACTATAAGCTCGTGAAGCTTAATGCTATGGGATATGATGCAAGGCAATCAGCCCTGGTCCTACTCATCATCCAACTCCACATCTCCTTGATATGTGCCATCTACATCTCTCCTCAGCATTATTTTAAGTAAAGCTGTGTAATTAATGTAGTTGAGCACCTCACAGAATTCCAGGAGTTAACACTGGACCCAAATTAGATGTTTTGGTCATATAAAGTTAACAACATAATGTAGACAAATGCCACCTCCTTCAGGGTCCCAATGAGCTAAAACCTCCTACTGAAAAACCTAAACTGAGGCAACAAGCTGCACTGTTTTTCCCTCCCAAAGTCCAATGCTCTTAGCTTCATACTGTAACATGAGTTTAGATATGTAGGTTTGGGTTTTTTTTTTGAACAAAACAAAAATAAGCCACAGAAAAAGCAGCACGTTCCACCACTGCAGCCATCTGTCTGGATACCTCTGGTTGTTCTGCCAAACAGACAGTGTGTTCAAGAGTGCCTACAGGAGCAGGCAACACCTGGACAGGCAGGATCCAGCAAGTTCTTCATCTGCTAAAGCCAAAGAGCATGAGAGATGGGAACCATTACACTGGGAGTTATATTTGAGAGTTTTATTAGTAGTTGTTCTGCAGAATCAAAATACTTAGCAAATTACTTTAAAGATGCCTTGACTGCTGATATTTTATCTATTTAGAACTTGAACAAAGTAATACTTTGAACTATCAAAAACAACCCAAAAACTGATTCCTAGTACTAGATGTTATGTAATTCTATAGCAGTGTAAGAAATGGAACTAATGCAATGAATATATTTGTTTAAAAGAAAGGGCTTGAAAGAAACCTCCTGCATCACAATGAGTATTATTTAAAGGAAAGAAACTGATTTCCTAGCAGGGCATTGTATTAAATATATTACAAACCTAGGGGATTAAGAATAGTGAGCTCATTTCTTTCAGGTTCAAGAACCAAGTCGAGTTGCAGATCCAGGTAGAGTTCACAGCTTACCTGTTTCAAGAGAACTTACATACTACTCAGCATTGGACCCTCACATCTGGCAGAAGTGTTGGATGTATGTGTAAAAAAACCAAAAACAAACCAAAAACAAACCCAAGAACAACAAACTAAAAAAACAAGAGGAACAGCTTCTCTCTTTATGCATATAGTGATAGTTTCTGAAACAGTGTTTTACTAAGTTACAGATTAGCTTTCAACCAAAAAAATAAAACTCCATTGCACTAAGGGTCAAATGTAACCAGTTAATCTGGATTATGACAGTCAAGTAATTCAGTACTAGCAGATACCATGAAAGCAGCTTCAAAGAACCAAAGCATTCTAGTTTAAGAATCAACTTCATATCCTTCTGTCCAACTCCAGTGCAATGATGAAGGGGAGGAGACCAATTCCATCTCTATGTATGTACAGTCCCAGTATAGATTAGGCAGTCTAAACTCTTCACGGCCAAGATGGAAAAAGGAAACTTAGGAAAGGACACTTAATTTAAGAAGGTTGTCTCTCAGTGGAAAGAGAAACACTAGAGTGATGCACGGAGGCAGACGACTTGCTCAGTCACTCTCTTGTATGCAAAAATCTGGACTCCTTCCTGCCGAGAACAAGTCACACCCAGAATCCAGAAAAGTGTTTTCAGCTGGCTCCAGCACGGGCCATTAGATCTTCCAAAGCATTGTGTTGGTCATTGTTATGTAATAATAAGACCTCCTTAATGTCTTTTAGTTCAAAGCCCATTTCTTTAAATTGACTCATTAGTTGGAGAAGTTCTGTGATCTGAAAGACACAGACAGTCCATTATTTGCAAGAGAAAGGATCGGTGCTTGGTGGAGGTTTAGCACAGAGCCAGTCTTCAGAGACTGGGCACCCCATGGGGTGGATTCTTACTCCCCAAGTATAGCCTGTTTCAGCTCTGTTTGGAGAAAGTCCACTCACACAAGAGCCGGCAGAACTCTACGTGCAGTAGCCCATTTCATTCCCGTGTTTGCAGTCCTGCATTTCCTAAATCCTCTTCAGCAAGGATATCAAAGCTCAGTCTGTGAGGGTTTCTCTTCCAGTAGGAAATTTATCAGCCTGGCCTAATTTGGACTCTGATTAACATCACCCTGATCCCCCATCTAGCAGCTATTGCTACATTTGAATTTTTTATTTATTTAATTTTTTTACATTACTTTAACTTTGGGAACAGTACAGTAGCCCTTGCTATCAAATGGCTCTTCATATCTAAGGCAAACTTAGTTGATTCACACAAAACCTATTTGACACATTATGTACAATACTGCCATGAATCAAAAAATCTTCCCTGAGCTTAAAAAAATAAAACAACAAGAAGTGAATCTACTGATCAGACTTTTTATGAACCCTCTGCTCTGCTTTGGCCGGGGGGAATGGACAGATGGGACAAATGTACAAATACCCAGGTTGAAATGAATGATCAGAGGGTTATCCATTTCCAATTCGGGGGTTAAGCAAGTAGCAAATATGTTTCCTGAGCTCAGTCACTTCTCCCATCTTCACACTGTTGTTCCTCCATTTGCAAGCTCATCATTAAGTCCAAGAAAGGCAGGAAGGCGCATATATATGTCTGGTGGGGTGAGTGTTGAGTTGCACCTCTAAAGATTTCATATAATAACTTAGCACACAACAGGCTGGCAAACTTTAAAAGATCCTGCTGTCCTCTGCCCTGGCTACCTGCTCCTGCCTCTGTACCTTTGGTGCTGGTAAAGTAGCCAGACAATGAACCAGACTCCAAAAGACATATTTTCCATTTTCTCCCAGACAGAGCACTAACCCAATTTACTGAGCAGCCAGGTAGATGTGTGTGTTTGTACAAAGAGCAAAATTCACAGCCATGGCAGGCTGGAAGGGTTTGAAAGATAATTTGCTGCTTCTGAAATGAACTGTCTCTGTACCAAGCACCTCACCCACAAGAAAACTCTGAGTTGAAAACATTACAATCAGAATAAGTAGAGTCCTAAAAAAAAAAAAAAATCCTGTCCCCATAAAAATGCATTTAAGTGAGAGTGATATAGCAACACAGAAAAATTCTAATGTTTTAACACATATTCACTTTATCACCACAAAGATGTCCTTCAGCGGTCAGTTTTGGAAACAAGGTAGCATTACCATAAAAGTCAGAATTACATCAGCCAGAGGAACTGCTGCTGGAATTCCCCATCATGGTACATTCTCTCTATTCCTTAGCACGTGGCGCCCTCACCTTCTCCTCTGAACACTGATGCATTTCCAAAGCTGCTTCAACAAGAAGTGGATCAAAACCCTTCTCACAAAGCTGTCCATGTGCACACAGGTAATCCAAAACCTGTAGGGGACAAAGAAAAGAAAATAAGTTTTTAGAGTGGCACTCACAGCGCATGTTAAAAATGCCATCTCTGCATACACAGAGGGGCCAAGCATGACTCTACCCCAGACTTAAAGACTCCAGAGATAAAGTCCTTCCCAGTAGAGCTGAGATGCTATTTATGCAAGAGTTTGTTCAGAGAAAACAGATAAGTCCTTCTGTCCTCCAGTGCTCTCCCACCAGCTCTGAATGTCATCTTCCACTCTAGTCAAAAGCAGTCAAGATGTGACAGCTTTTAGCTTCCTCTCAGACAGATGCAAGAGCTGATGCAATCTGAAAGCAGTCAGCTTTTTAAGATCAACTAAGCACACTAGAACAAGCTGCAAATCTCAGCTCACATGCCCAGAAATCTCTATCAAATGTCTTATCTGTCCTCAGCTTTGAGAGGTATGTGGAAAGGTCAGACTGGTAATGCTAGATACACAAAAGAACAAAGCCTGCAAACAGACCAGGATTCCAAGCCACCCTGCTAAGGGACATCTACATACAACCAGGGAATCAGGCTCAGGCAACATGGGTTCATAAAAGGCTGGTCCTGCTTGACCAACCTGACCTCCTTCTACAATCAGGTGACACATCGAGTGGATTAGGGAAAAGATGAAGATGTTGTCTACCTAGACTTCAGTAAGGCATTTGACACCATGTCCCACAGCATTCTGCTGGAGAACTAGACAGGTAGGCTCGTCACTGGGTTAAAAACTGGCTGGATGGCTGAGCCCAGAGAGTTGTAGTGAATGGAGTTAAATCCTGTTAACAACCGGTCACGAGTTGTGTCCCTCAGGGCTTGGTTTGGAGACCAGTCTTGTTTAATTAATTCATCAATAATCTGGATGAGGATCAAATGCACCCTCAGTAAGTTTGCAGATGACACCAAATTGAGAGGG
>NW_008592397.1:9785-10038 GCF_000691845.1 Merops nubicus | reverse complement strand
TGTATAAGCAAGCCATAAAATAAGGGATTTGAGTCTGGTCACATGGGACAGGCCTCCCATAAAATTGAAGCATTGATCTGTATTTTAGTGAGCAGCTTCGAAGCTGCCCAGATGATTGAAGACCTGAGCTTTAACAAACTCTGTAATCTCCCACCATACATCTGAAGTGGCATGTTTGAAGTCCGAGGACGAGTTATTTATATTATTTGTATAATACACGGTGAAAGGACATTAGCCACGGCTCGGGCGCCCG
>NW_008592397.1:0-9734 GCF_000691845.1 Merops nubicus | reverse complement strand
CTGCCCCGCACGTGGGCACACACGTGTGATGGCTGAGGTGGCCCGAAGCCACAGGATCTGGTCATTCTACTACACACCAACACTGTCCTGGCTGCCCTGTGCCACCTGTGGCTGCTGGGTTGGGACGTGTGTCCTGCTCTCCTGGGGGGCAGCACTCCCCTCCTGGCATGTCTCATCCCCTTCCCACTATGTCACCCCCTTCTCAATGTCTGCTACTCTCTTCTGGATGTCTGTCACACCCTTCCCAGCAAGTGTCACCTCTTCCTGGTACATGTCGTGCTCTTCCCAGCATGTGCACCAGCATCATCCTAGTGTGTGTATATATTTACTAGAAAAAAAAGTAAACTTGGGGGTAAAAAAAATTATCTATAAATTCTAATTGAACTCTGAACATCTCTGGCAAAGCTGAAGGGGTGCTTGGGTTATGGGCTGGGAAAGGCCAAGTGTCGTTTAAAAATATGACTTGTTTCCCACGTCTGGGAGATGTTTCCTCTCTGTTCTAAGTTCACTCTCTGTGATTTAAAGTCATTAAGCAAAAAATAGTTAAAAGCTGGAAAGTGTCTCCTCCAAAACTGAACTGAACCAGAACTATTTGGGTCACATAAAGAATGAAGTTTTTAAATGAAGTTTTTTTGGTAGCTTTCCTGCACCAAAATCTCCACGTTTTCCCATTACATATTTCTGGGCACAGCTGTGAAACCCAGTAAGCATGTGGAAAAGGGGAGCTCTCCATTTTGGTGGCAGCTCCCAGAACACAGGGCTTGGTGACACACCAGCTGCTTCCCTGCCGTGCTGGAAGATCCTCTGGGAGTGCTGCAGGGACACCCAGCATGGCCAGTGACAATGTATCAGCTTCCCAAAAAGCAGATTTTTCCATTTCCCGCTTCTCTCTCATAGACTATCAATAATCATAATGGTTTGTCCCAGGACGTTATCATCCAAATAAACAATAACCCCTGGAAAACCCCACAAGGTCCCCCCAGTGAGAGCCACAGCCAGGGCAGGTGCAGCAGCCCAATCTCAACCCCAGTTTCTCACCCCAGGCTTTAGGAGTAGGTGGAAAATTGTGCAGCACTCAGGCTCCAGCAGGTATTTTGTGGCAGCCAGAGCCAGGCTCACATGCCCTTGGCAGGACGATGGGAGGCTGCGATTACTAAATCCCTTGCCCACTTAAGGCAGGCTCAGTGCTCCAGCACACGGCGAGGCATATTTGAAATGCTTTGGGCCAGATTCAGACTCCTGTGCTGCTCAAGCTTTCCAACGGTTGCCCAGAAAATCCCTTTCCCCAAAATAGCCCCTGGCCACGCTGCTGAACCCATGCCATCAGGGGGTCCTTGGGGTGGGTGCTGCTACACCCATGGGAGCCCTGGGATGGGGAGGACAGGGGACAAGAGGGAGGGGATCTGCTTTGTAGGGGCAGCCCCAAGCATAAGAGTTGGGGTGAGATGACCAGGGTCAGCTGCTGCTGGGGCCTCGGCAACCTCACATCATGGTGTAGGCATGGAAGGGATCGGGGGACCATTGGGACCCCTCTGGGGTGCATCACTCCCACCCGAGCAAGGCCCCTTGAAAGGGAGCCAGTTAACTCAGTGCCACTTAAAAGAGGGATTAAGCACACAAACCCGATAAGGGATTTGGAAGGTTGTTTCTCACTCCCTCCCCAGTTACCAAATGGGATAAGGGCTGGGGCTGCTGGTGGCGGGGCCGAGCTGTGGGGTGGGCAGGGTCTACAGCCCCCCATGCTTTCTCTGGGGGGACGGCAGTGGAGCAAAGCCACAATAAATTCCCAGCGCTTCACCACATGGGGAAATTATTAGGACAGATTTTTGGCCGGATTAATAGCGTCACTTTAATGGCATTCACTTAAACATTCAGTATGCGTGTGTCTTTGTGTGTGTTTGCAAGATGCCTGTGAAGTTCCCTTAACCTGGTGAAACCACTTCAATTACCTGCTTGCCTGTCACGGACTGGGAAAGCTGTGGTCTGAAAAGGACCAAGCTCATTGCTTCATCCATCCCAATGACCAACACACCCCACAGCCGCTTGCTGCTTGGCCAGAGTTAAGTCTCAAACTGCATCTTGCAGGGAAATAAGACAAATCAGCTCCTGCTTTGAAGACTTCTGCAGGAGACCACAGCACAGCCTTGGCTGGCCAGTGTGCCCTGCCCTTGCTGCAGTGGGCTGCAGGGCAGGTTTTGCACCAAAACTACCAGGGTCCTGTAACTGTGCGAAAAGTCAGCTTTTGCTACAAAAAAATACATTCTGAAAAGCTTTAAATGTGATCATTTAGAAAGGGGTGTGTGTGCATGTAAATAATTTTAAGTCGGCCTCAGGAGCTTTGCTTGCCTGAGTCAGGATTAGGGATTTTTTTATGTATCACATCAGAAAATACTGTAAAACATACTTTCAAAGCCTCAGAGGACCTCGGCCTCCTTGGAGTATTCAAAAGCATCAATTACACGAGCATTACAGGCAGGATAGTTTGTACGAACCCTGTTAAAAAGTCAACCTGAGACTTGTGCCTCTAAATCCCCTCACTGCCCCCAGGGCTGGAACTGATTTCTGCCCAGGCTTCGGCACTAGGAAATGTTTCAGTTTAAAAAACGTTGAAAAACATTAAAACCAGGCCGTATGCACTTATTATTGAGAAAATCCCACACAGATGGACTGCATTGAACCACGAGCAATTATTTTCTGCCATTCTTGTGAGTTAATGAGATGATCAGAAGTCCCCTGTGGACGTTGCCTGCAGACCTGTGCATCAGCCTCCTCTGCAGCCCGGGGCTGCGTGGTGCTGGCACAAGCCCCTTTGCCATCCCCGGGGCTCCCTGCCAGGGAACTAAGGCGGCAGGGAAGGCAGATCCTTGGTTTTTATGGGGCTGGCAGCTGTAAAGCCAAGGATGGAGTGGTGTTTTGCTGCTGAACGTGTTTGGGTGTGCCTGCACATCAGGGATCCGCACGCCTGGCAGGAGCTGGCATCCTATGGCAAACCCACGGCTGGGCGGGAGCTGTTTGGGCTTGGCACAGTGCAGGTGGCCAATGCAAGGAAAAACAATTTTTTTTCCCCCATCCTAAATCAAGTTTGACATGACGCTGCCAGAGGGGACCCGTTTCCCAGCGCTGAGGAGCACGTGCCCTTTTCCCGGGCACAGAGCTGCCCTCGCCTCCAGCTCTTGATGGTGTGGTGGCAGCGGAGAGGCCTGGCTGGGCCAGGGCGGGTTGTTTCCATCCCCCCTGCCCCTGGGAGCCTGCAATCCGCCGGGCGAGAGGCACACTCACTGCTCTGGCATGAGCAGAGCAGAAGGTGGCTGAGGTCTGCACCCTTATCAGCACCAGAGCCCTAATTACTGGCCTAGCGTCTAATACCCTGGGCTCGGCCGGTACCTTACGGGCCTGACTCCCTTGGACAGAAGCTGTTATTGTCCAGATGAGGGGTTTGAAGTTTTGCAAACACAAACCTATCCTCAAAGGGAATTTCTTTTGCTGACACTTCCCAAGACAAAGAAACATTTCTGCCTGTGTTTTTGCAGATGGATCTGGCCTTTCCCCCCCAAGCCCCCTCCCCTCTGGATATTGGCAGGGCTTCTGCTTTCCATAAGGAAGGGATGCGGGAAAGGGTCGGAGTGTCCATCTCGGTGTAGGGTGGGAGGGCAGACCCTGCTGCCAGCGGGGCTGCAGCCTGTTCTACCCGTGTGCTGAGCTCTGGTTTACTGGGATGCTGAGCTCCATTTTAGTGGTGTGCTGAGCTCTGTTTTACCAGGATGCTGAGCTCCATTTTACCAGGATGCTCCATCCCACGCTCCAGGGCTGTGAGTGCTGCTGCCATGGGCAGGGCATGATGCCCTGGTGGGGGCTGGAGGCTCCTCAGGGTGGTGAGTGTAGGATGGGGAGGGTGGCAGGGAGCTACTACAGGCTGCTCTTTGCAGGACACAAAGCTGGAAGCCTCGGCGTTATTCACACAGAACTGGGGTGGATGTGGCCCCAGGCAGCCACTTGCCAGCCCTCTCCCAAAATCTCTCCTTATAACCAGGAAATGCCCGGATCATTCTCTGCTGGGTGGGGCGTGAGGCCGCCTGTGCTGGCCAGGGTCAGCCGAGCAGAGCAGCCAGGGAAATCCCGTGGCCTTCCTGCAGTGCCAGCTACTCGGGTCATGCCTCGTTAGCCATACTGGGATTGTGCCTCGTTAGGGAGCACAGTGCAGAGCCCAGGGCAGAGCCCAGCGCCACGCTCCCGCTGCCCGCCTGAGAGCAGCTCTCTCAGGGCAGTGGAATCAGCTCTAAAGAAGTAACCTGATCAGATGCAGGGAGTTATTGTGACGGGCTTGGGGACTTAACGAGCTCCTGCACAGACTGGATTACCACGGTCACTCATCCATAGTTCATTAGAACTAGGAAGGGGATCCACGACAAATCATGAAATACGATCTCCTAATCTCGCCTAAGCAGGAGAAGCCCAGCAATAAAGAAAATACCCTTTAAAAATACCCACGGAGTGAATAAATCTCCTTGTGCTAAAGGGCAGTGAAAGCAGACCCGTGAGAGAAGGCGATCTGCTCACGGGATCCATTTTTTGTGAGTGTGGTTAAAGATATTCACACAAGGGTGGTGTGCTTAGATGGAGGAGCAGAGGTCCTTCTGGTTTTCATCCATTGAAAACATATTTCTAATGGTTTTCTTAGGTTTCCTGGGGAAAAGAAATAAATAATGGCTGGGTGGAGAAGTGAGACAAGTAGGCCCACTGTGCCCATGGGCAGCAGCAGGCAGAGAGCCCAGAGGAGGAAGGTCTGCCCATCCTGGAGGGATGCCCTGTTTCTGGTGTCACTGTCAGTCCCAAATGTCCTCACCCATTCCAGTGCTGGAAATGTCTTTTATGGCCAGTGAATGGCAGCCAGTTGGCATCTGCACCCTGAGGCTGTCCCAAACCCATCCTGTTCCCAGAAAGGGTGAGTTTGGCATCACCCCAGGCATCTGCTCACCAGTACAGCTCACTGGGACATGGACGTTCCTCTGAGTGTGGCATGTCATCTGGTGACATCAGGTCATGTGTGCACATCCCCAAGGCTGAGGGCATCATCCAACTCAGCTGGTGGGGCTGGAACCTCTCTGGTGAGGTGAGGTGAGGTGAGATGGTAGCCCGGGGCTCAGGCTAGGAGGACAAGGTGTCCTTTGAGACCTGGAGAAAGTGGGATGGAGCAGCGGGAGCAGAGGTGTCCCAATATCTGGCAGTGATTTCAATAGCTGATTCTGCTGAGATAAGGCATGTCCAGCCCCACTCCATGGGTGACGAGAAGTGGTAACATCCCTATGAACAGAGAATAAAGTAGAGCTCCAGAAAATGCAGGGCCAGATCCATGCCCCCTGCATGATGGGTGTGGGCAGCTCTCTTAACTGGGAAACCCACGTTACTCCACGGGCAAAGTGACGTGGCAGTGGCAGTGCCAGTTCAGAGGGATCCCCACACAGGACTTCCCAAGCAGGACACACAAAGAGAATCCCCAAAAAGATTCTCTGTCCCTTATAACCCCCCCCTCCCCCCCAGCCCTTATCAAGGAGGGTTTCAGCAAGTGATGAACTGAAGACTTCATTAATACTGCTGCAGCTGGGACTGCTCAGGGGCTTAACCTGAAGCATGTGCTCCTCTGGCTGAGGGTCTTAATGCACTCACTGAACATCTGGATAGGACTCGCCCCTTCCAGACCTTTCTTCTCTCCACGGGCAATCGGGTTATCTGGAGGGGAAGGAAGCCTGAAAGCTGACTCTGTCATCTAGGGCCGCTTTCATTCCTCGGCAGCCCCGGGGGACAATTTGGCAGTAAGGAGCATCACGTAGAGGAATGCCCCCTGATGGACGGCGCTTAACGGGACACCTCCGCAGGCAGCCCTCGGCAGAGTGGCCGCGGGTACCAACCCCGGCGGGTCCCCAGCAGGCTCTCGGTGTGGAGAGGGGACGCCGAGGCCGGGGGATGCCCGTGCTCAGCCTGGCAGTGGGGCAGCCACCTTCCCCCCAGACTTCTCAGCGCAGGCCCTGGTACCTCTGGACGCGCAGGCTCTGCAGACTCCAAACCCCAAGAAATGTTTGACAGAGCAGCGTACGTATTCCAAACATTGTTTGATTCATGTTTTAAAGTCTCACTTGCAAGCATACTTCCCCAGCTCAGACATCAATCACTGCAAATATGTTCTTATAAACAAAGCAATACAGACTGACTGTCTCTTCCACCCTTACCATATGCAGGTCACTGGGCAGCACCCCGAGGAGAGGCTCTTCCCAGCACATCTGAGGCCTCCCAGAGGACACCAGCTCAGGTACTTGGGAAAAAGCAATGGGAAACCTGTTAGCAGTGGCATGGTAGCACCCAAAGGCACATATCCCAGAGGAGGGCAGCCCGAGCCCTTCATTGCTGTGACTTGATCCTGCTGCTCAGCCAGTGCAGAAGGGTGTCCTTGTGGAGACCAGCCATCCCTTCAGCTCCTCATCTCCATGACTCCCTCCCCCACCCCAAACACATCTCTGTCATTTTGGGGATGAGTCCTGACCAGGCAGGGATGAAGGCTGCCATGGTCAGGATGAGTATTTCCCAGCACCCGAGATTGCTGCATGCAGCTGCACACTTACACAGGTAACAAGAGCAGGCACCTAATTTCATTTTATGTTTTAACCCTTAATGTCTGATTATCACACCTAATACCTACAAGAGAGACTCCTCTTTAGCACTAGGGATGTGCTGTCTGCGGTGTGGGCATGGGGACATCACAACTGGCTGCTCCCCATTGACACCACACTGTCACCACGGGTGCTTCCCTGCCCACGCTGCCTGCAGGAGCATGGAGCCCTGCTGGGATGTGGTCGTACAGCCTTCCTCCACCACCACAGACACCCCAGACTCCACAAGCCCCGGCCCTTGCCACCACATGGCAGGATCCTTGAAGCACATTCAGCCCTGGGGCCAGCCCTGCTGCTGGCTGGGCACCCTGAGAGTCAGAAACAGTGAGACAGGACGGGGAGGGTGATAGAAATGTCTGCTCTAGACTCACGGGTTTTGGAGACTTTTTAAGCAAACTTCCTTTCCTTAGGACGCTCCAGCAAAGTGCAGGATCCTGCTGGTAGGCGACTCTCAAACTCCTCAGCTCTCTGTTTAGGAAAAACAAATAGGAAAGAATCCAGCAGCGGCGCTTTCCTCCCGCTGCGCGAGATGGATCGGTGCTCGGCCGCAGGAAAACTGTCCCCCCGTGATCTAACCCAGCACTTTGTCCTGAAATGCTCTGCTATGGCTGAATAAATGACTCTGCTGGAGCAGGGTGACACATTCCAGCCCCGGACAGTGACACTGACAGATGCAATCAGCCTGCAAGGTTTAATGGGAACATGGCGCTGCCAGACGGCAACGGGAAATTTATGAGGGATTCAGAAGAGGAAAAGGAAAACCAGCAGCATTTGCTGGTGTGGGAGGGAGGAAGGTCCCAACAGGCAGCAGCCCAGCCATGGCACCATGACATTTATTGTGGGTGATTTGGTGGTGGGGGCCTCGCAATGGGGAGGGGACAGCAGCATGGTGGGACAAAAAAGGGTCCTGGCGCTTTGTCACCGGTGGGAGAGCAATCGTGCAGCAGTGCTGTGGCACCTTCTGCCTGGGAAATGATTAGCCCTGTGGTTCCACTGCGACTCCCAAATGGAGAAAACCCCATCCTGCTGCCGAGCACATGCAGAGCTGCTTTTTCAGAGCGGCCACAATATATCCCACTGGGTTTGAGCAGGCTCAGACTCTGCCAGGTGAGTGCCGTGCATCCAGCCAAGAGCCACAAGGCACATCTAGCAGGTGGCTCAGGCTCACAGAGCTCAGGGCTGAGCTGAGCCTATGGATGGGAGCCTGCTCCCTGCCCAAGCTCCCCATTTCAGCTGGAGCACTAAGGTGAAGGAGGCTTTGGGCACGTACACTCCAGATTTTCCTCCCCTGCTCTTGACCTGCGTCAGCGTGGGGCAGAAGGGCTGTATCAGTCTGCATCTTGCCTGAGTCAGTCCGGCACCAGCCGTGATGGCCTGAGATATCAGCAAGTGGCCCAGCCACAGGGCTCCAGGGTGGACAATTAGAGAGGAGACAGCTCCTGCCTGCACCCAGCTGCTTTCCCACACTGCAGGGCAGGGCTCAGGGGCCTCTGGAGCCGGCTGGGGTGCTCGCAGGGCTGCAGTGCTTTGGGGCATTCCCCACACAGGGGTGAGGAGGGCACAGCTCCCGCAGCCAGCCCCATCTGACAAAGCACCACTGCAAGGGCAGGAGAGGAGGCAAAAATGCCTCACTGCTGTAGGGAGATTTACTAGGCTCGTTATCAGCACAGGAAGAGCTGGAGCTTAGGGGCAAAAGAGAGATGCTTTGCCTATTGTGGCATTTTTTCCTATGGTGCTCTGGCCCCTCTCGCTTGGTGCAGGCAGACCGCACGCTCAGCTCTGCTACTGGCTCGCCAGCAAGCCCAGCATGACCCCTCTGGCTCTCTGCTCTCCAAGGCAGGGGCTGCTTAGAGCTCAGAGAAACCTCATTCATTAAAAAAAAAAGCATTTCTGTTTAAGTGCTGGTGTCTATAAGATCAGCAGAGCTACTGGTATAGCCAAATGCTGCAGCCCAGCTTGCCTGTCTGAGGACTGCTCTCCACATCCAGTACATTTGGGTCTCAGCAACAGTTTTTAACATGGAATGTGGTTTGTAACTGCAGCCAGGACCAAGAGATGAGTGGTTATGGGGCTTTGGTGGGTCCTCCTGGTCCCACTCCCACCTAGCAGCTCACACCAGCCTCAACACCCTACCCCTGGGTTGGATGCTGAGGTTTATTTCCATGAGGTTTCAAGGCTGTGGCCAGCTCAGAAATGAGAGGTTTTGTCCTGGTGAGAAGTGA
Source organism: Merops nubicus (assembly GCF_000691845.1). Taxonomy (NCBI): domain Eukaryota; kingdom Metazoa; phylum Chordata; class Aves; order Coraciiformes; family Meropidae; genus Merops; species Merops nubicus. The sequence goes on along the minus strand of NW_008592397.1, from coordinate 850 downwards.
TGCTTCCCAATGGTCATGCTGTGTGCTTACTTAAACCCCCCACAAACCGTAGTGGGGTGGGGGCACAAGTGTGCTGGGGAGCATTACATTTACCCGCTGTGGGTGCCTGTGAGAGACAGGGGGAGGAACAACTCCCTCCTCCCATATACTACATAATAACATCCATGTGAAGAAAAACAAAGTCCGAGTGAGGGAAATGCACCCACAAAGGCCTTTATCTGGCAGAATCAGAGAAAGATCAGCTGCAGCATGGGAAGCAAGCGTGCTGCACACAGGAGACCCAGCCCATCTAGGGTTTCGGCTCTGGTTAATGACACTGCAAATTAAGCCTGTCATCTTTAGACAAGATGTTTCTTGCCATTTCAGCTTGAGGAAACCACAACCCCCCTCTAAAACTGCAGTTTCACAGTGGTGTGGATTCTTCTCCCCCATGCCCTCCTGAGGAAAGGGGGATGCAGCAGTTCTCAGGGTGGTCAGGACATGGCATCAGGTGCTCGCTGCCACCCTGCTGCAGAGACCCTCCACCCTGTGCTTTCGGCATCACACGGAGCAGATGAGGCTGAGTTGTGGGCCATGGCGAGGAGGAGCACCCATCCAAAGGGATCCCACTTCCCCTTATAAACTGGCAGATTCATGCAAATTAAAGAGTCATAATTTTTGTCTGATTGCACGAGTGTTGGGCTGAGCATCCCAGCAGGGTCCCACTGGTCTTGGATTTCTCCATTAAAAAGCTGCATGTCAAAAAATTCATCACCAAAGACCCTGGGATTAGAATATTTGTGCCTAAATGGCTGCCTGATCCCACTGGTGGAAAAAGCAGCACTATATATATATATATATATACACCATA
>NW_008592396.1:0-33322 GCF_000691845.1 Merops nubicus | reverse complement strand
TTATAGCACTAGCAATCAACATGTAATGAAGAGATGATGTGAAGAGCAGCAAAACTGCTACAGCACATAACTGAAGGTGGACAACTAAAAAGATAAGCATTTTAAAAAAAGTAGTAATAACTGGAGGATAAGAAGCCTGCAGCCTTTCTTTTTTTTTTTTTAAAGCAGATGTGCTTACCTGACATTAAAAGGTTACAACAGCTTTTCAGAGTCGGTTCTGTCTGCCAAACTTATTTGCCATTTTTCACGAGCTGTCCCGTGGGCAAGCCTTTCCCCAAGTGCTGCTGCTCCAGGTGGCAGCAGTGGCGTGTTGGATGGAGCCAGGGCTGAGCCCCACGAGATGGCACTGTGTCCGCGCGAGCCAGGCGGAGGGGCTGCTGCTGGGTTTTCTCCTACCAAAAATAGCATCCTGAGTGGATCTGGCCCTTGCTCCCCACCCTCTCTCCTTGGGGCAGCAGGATGGGGGTGTTGAGGGGTGCATAGCACAGGCCCTCTCCCAGATGTCACCACTGTATGCCCGGAAAAAAGAGGAAAAAATGAGCAAAATTACTGCAGAGGGAGTGCCAGGTGAGGTGGGAGTTGCCACTAGCAGTGGTGGCACAGGACAAGTGCAGAGCTGCTGAGCTGAGGTGTCACCCTGTGGAGGACACTTTTGTGTCCTTGGCAGCCCCTGTTTCACCCTGCCCTGTCAGGGCTGAGGCCATTTTGGGACCCTGCAAAGCTGATGGAGCAGAGGCTGGAGAACCCATCCAGCCTCTTGGCTGCAGTAGGCGAGGGAAGGTTTTTGAGCAGTCGGGATGCAAAAAGCAGCTCCACTTCCCAACGACAGTGATGCCCCTGCCATAGCTATTGGTGATGCTCTTGACCTGTGGCCACCTCTGTGGATGCTCCTCTTAATCAGAGTATGCCTCTTCCTCAAAAAATGCCCTTTACAGCGATGCTGTAAATAGAAAACACCCCAGAACACTTTAAAAGAGTTGCTTATCTGCTTTTTCTTAGAGGAAGCATCAGGTCAGAGAGCTGGCAAAAGGAGCATTGACTTATAGCAATACAGATAACTATGAGATACTTTCTGGCAAGGCCCTGCTGAGAAGGGTGCACAAGCTGCCCACCTAGAAAACGCTGAGAGCCAGGAGTACCACTGACCCTGGTATCAGCTAACAAAGACTGAGCAGAAGAGGGGAAGGGGCCAAAGGACACGGCAGCTCATGTACCTGTCTTGGAAAAGGAGTCACACAGGAAGGATGCACAGAAAGGGTGAAGAGGCCTGAACTAAGTACTAAATGCCACCTGAAGATGGCACAGGAGTGAGAAAAGCTGAGACATATCTTTTAAGAGTCATTTTAGAGCTCTTAGTGAAAAAGATGGGGAAAGGGATGAGCTGGAAACCCCATTCTAAGCCTCCTGAAGTTGAAAGCAAGATTTCCATTAGCATGGCAATAGGTTGCATCAGATGCCCAAGGTGAAAGAGAACATGGCTGGTTGTTGAAAGGATGCCCTTGGCATCTCCACATTAAGAGAAGGTGGCGCTTACACTGGCAAAATGCTGAAAGATGTTGAAAGTTAAACTGTATGTCCTTCAGTCTCCAGTTTTGACTGAAATGCTGGTTTGCAAACTGCCAGGTTACCTCTCAGGAGGAAGGGAAAACTTTGTGATTGGTGCCCAGCAGTCAGTCAAAACCCAGCTGGTGTCAGGGAGCTGAGAAATTAAAATAAAGTCCCAAGCCTATCAAAATGTCAAATGGGGAAAAGGTCAGATGAAATTTTCCTTTCATTTTGACCAATGACATTTTCAAAGTTACCTTTAATGGCACAATCTGCAAAGCCTTGGAGAAAAACAAAACCAAAACCACAAAAGAAAACAAAAGAACTCCAGTCTCAGGAAGCACATGGAGGGGAATATGTGTATGGGCAAGGACAGGCATGAGTGCACAACAGCAACAACCAGGGTCTGGCTGGAAACCTGGAGTGGACAGGCTGGAGAAGACAGACTTTTTTGCACCAAAAGTAGAGGACACATAAGCCCAGAAGTAAAACTATGCACTGTCACGTACCAAAGAGTCAGTCTTTACACTGAGCAGAAAATAAAATACGTTTGATAAAAGGTTTTTTTGGTGACAACCAAAAAAGGAAGAGTTTGCTCCTTTTGCCAAGATCCCACTTCACTTGTTTGTGGTGGCCAAGAGGGATGTGGCTGAGAGGGACAAACAACCCCCTGGTCATCCAGCGAGGACCTGCACTGCTCTGCTCAGGCAGAAAACTGCTGTACGTGGGACTTCACCACTCCATGGCCCTACACTGGCCCACATGGTGGAGGCTTCCCTGGTGGCACCAAGCCTGGGAGTACCTGTGGAGACCGGCTGAGTGCCTCTCACCCAGAAATGACCCAGCAGAGGACCCCCAGCAGCCCCGACCATTGCAAACATTACAGGAGGTGGTAGGTTTCAGTGAGTACCTGCAGCTCCATGGGAAGCTAACAGGAGCAGCTGGCTCTCAGACCACTTCAAAGCAAAGCAAGACATATGGAGGCCCACCTTGGATGTGCAAATTGGGTGGTCACTGTCATTCCCTTCACATGCCTGCACCCATGCTCCTGATCTACATGTATTTGGACTGGGAGGCTGTCACTGATTCACAGTGACCTCAGGACAGGATTGCTTCTTGGAGCAACCTGGAGGCACCAAGTGGTGCAAAACATCCCAAGGGGGAGCACTGGGTTGGATCCTTTGTGGGCTCCTATCAATCAGTGACTTCAGTGGAGTGGCAGCAGTTTATACCACCTTTGCATCAGGCATAAAGCACAGCAATGCCAACCAGAGGTGACCAATGCCTGTGGGCCACAGAGGACTTTGGAGGAGGAGTGTGATGGCTGGAGAAGGGAAGGACAGACAGCATATACAGGGACACATCTTAGAAGAACTTCAGGAAAGGGACAAGAGGTTCCATAAAAACAGGTATGATTCATTCTGCTGCTGACAAAATTAGAAATAAAGTAATAATGGTAATGATAATAACAATACTCATTATAATCCTTGCACTAGATACTAATTAGTAAATAATTATCATAGCAACTTCTCTTTTTTATTTCTTTCCGGGTTTCTATTTTTTTTTTCCCCTAACCACTCTGAATTACATATCCATCCCCACTCATATTGCAAAGGGATGGAGAGGGTGTTGTTACACTGTGAATTGAAAATTAACTCTGATCCTACGTTCCCCACTGTGCTACAGCTATTCCCCACACAGGCACAGTGGGACTCGACCAGGAAGGGAAGGGAACATTATGTGTGTTCCTGCTTAGCACCCAGAGTACCTGCTTTCCAGATGCACACCTCTTAAAACTCTGATTTTCCTGTTTGCTGCCTTTTTTTTTTTTTTACAAGTAGGTCTAGGAAACAGACATGACAGGAGGATCACTGTGACATAATCGATGTGCAGAATTGTAGCCAAAATCTGAATTCACCAGAAACCAATAAGCTGACATAGCCACAACCAACTGTCCATAGCCTTGTCTAGAATGGCTTTAAACAAAAAATATAAAGAGCCATGGACAGTCTCCTTACCCCTGTCCAGAATTTGATGTAAACAACATCCATAGAAACTGGGATTGTTAAGAAAGTTTATCCATATATCTGGATAGCAATAAAAAGCGTTTCCTAGGAAACTGTAAAATCCTGTACCAAGCAGTGTACAGCCAAGCCAAGAGGAACATTAGGTTGATTTATATTTTCAAGGTACAACTTTGCATGATTTCTTTTAGATCCTGTGATAATGTACAAGGAGAGCACATGTGAAGGTCAGGGCTGGTTTTTTGTGTGTTCGTTTGTTCGCTTGCTTGCTTCTGTGAAACGTCTCGTGTAACTCATTGGTCTGGGTTTTCATTTCAGTTCTCGTTTGCAATAACAGGGCATTACCACTCCCTGTGTCTGTCCTTCCTGTTCATGCCAAGGCTGCATCAGTAATTTCCTTCTGCTGCCAAAGAAACAACGGTTTCGTGTCTTCCCATTTCTTCAAGAACCGCTGCCAGCATGCTCAGGTTGCCGTCAGGGAAATTCTGGGCTTCCCAGAGATCCAGGATCACCCCGGTGGGACTCGATTTCGTAGCAAAATAATTTAGGTACCTGCAACAAGCCAAAAGGAAGCCCTTTTTTGAGCTGCAAGAAGGCTGCCTGAGTTTCTGCCGTTTCAACCCGTCCCCATTGCTGGTGCTCTCAGGGCGCTCATCTCCTGTGAGGTCACTCTGACCAGTGTGTAGACACACAATACCACTCACCTTCACCTTTTGCACAAACCTCCCGAGGGACTTTGCAGCTCAAGCACATGTGGGCAGCCCCACTCACCTGTCCAGTTTCAGCTTGTGGGCCAGCATCCGCCAGTCGTGGCCCCTGGTCTGGGGCGCGTCCAGGCTGCTGCACAGCTTCTGCCTGATGGGGAGTGGGATGCTGAAGGCGCTGGGCCCTACTATGGTGGTGACGGTGCCTGCTGAGTCCAGGGGAGGGTAATCAATGCCAGTAGGTTCCTGAGGTTGGAAAGAAAGGGGAAAAAAAAAAAAGAAAAAAGAAAGAGAGAGACAGCAGTTTTGTTAGTGAGTGCAGAGACTATTGTAGAAGTGTCTCCTCTGAGACTCAGTCCTTTCACTTGCATCAGAGGGGAGCAGACCTCTGTTAATCAAGCATTCGTGTTAGTCAGATGAAAATGAGAAATATTTAGAACCAACTTTGGGTACACGGCAGCTTTTTTTTTTTTGGGTGAAGACTACTATGGCTGGACAAAATTGAGCCCAGCTCAATTAATCACTTAATGGAACTAATGAAAGCTCAGGTACTTTGACACATTTCAGAGCAAACTGGCACTGGTAGGGGAGCATGGGGCTTTCCTGGCTTGGCTGGTGGGAGCCCCTTCCCAGCAGCTCCCCAAGCACCCCACCCCGCAAAGAGCCAGCACCAGGCTCATGCTGCTGACACCCCTTTGGCAGCACCTTTGCTGCCTGAAGCCTCTGACTCTGGGCAGACCTTAAGAGACGGTTAAATGTCACCCCAGGCACAAGCTGATGCTTCATTTTCATGTGGCTTTAACTGTGCTGGAGACAGATGGAGCGTGCGTGCTCAGGGGGCTGCCATCGCCCTCCTCCCCAAGGCCAGCACTGTGCTCCAAGGTGGGGGCAACAGTGTTCCAAGGGGAAAGTCACAGTAAGATGGCCCCACTGAGAAAAACAAACAATTGGCTCATCTGTGCAGGGATTTTGTCTCTTCCTTGGCTTGGGAGGATCTAGTACTGACAGTGGAAAGAGGGAGTCAGTAGCTGGCAGGACAAGGGCAGCTGGGAAATTTGGATGGTTGGGTTTGCTTAGGAACAAGGAGGTGCTACGGGGCATTTGAAAGCCCTGTCAAACCCCATGTATGGCATCAGGCCGCCCAGCCATGCAGCAGGGACCTGTCACCCAGGCGCAGCACTTCTCACCTCCAGCTCCCAAAGCACAGGTTGCAAAAAGCAGGAAGCAGGGCTGGGACTGCTCCTGTGTCTTCCACCCGACTCCTCAACTGCTGTCCTTTGCAGCACGACAGGCCTGAAGCTGGGCGGGCAGAAACGAGTGAGCAGCTTCAGCTCCACCTCTGCCCAGGTCACAGCCCTGGGCAGCCAGAAACACCCATGCAAAAAGACTTGTCACTAAATGTCAAGGGCTTTTCTCCTCTGTGAGCTGTCTTCTTGTTTTGTGTCAAGCTGGCTGCTGGGAAAGCCCTGTAAAACCTGAAACTGTCTGAAGCCCAGGTAATGGCTGGCTTAAGCTGCCATCAGAAATCCCTCAGGAGGCTTGTTGGAGATGCTCACAGTCACGCATAGTGTTTGGTTCACACACACCCTCCACCCCACAGCCCAAACTGTATGCAGGAATGTAATGGGGAGAGGCAGTATCCAAGAGCAAACAGCAGAATTAAACTGCTTTTGCCTCTGCTATTTTATTCACATCTGTTAATTCTATTCCACTCTATAAATGTTTTTTTTTTTTCACTTTTTTCTTTTTCTTTTTAAGAAATGGTACTTGCACTCAGTGAAATTTCTAACCAAAGAGGGTTTATGCCACACTGTAATGTCCTCAATGAACACGCCCAAAGCAGTGCCAAATGTGCCATAGAATCATAGAATCCTTTAGGTTGGAAGGGACCTCCAAGTTCATCAAGTCCAACCATTGAGCCATTAGGGCTCTGAAGTCCTCTGCTAAAACAGATCAGAATCTGTCAGGGTTGGAAGGGACCACAAGGGTCACCCAGTTCCAACCCCTCTGCCATGAGCAGGGACACCTCCCACTAGACCAGGCTGCCCAGAGCCTCATCCAGCCTGGCCTTAAAGACCCCCAGGGATGGGGCCTCAACCACCTCCCTGGGCAACCCATTCCAGGGTCTCACCACTCTCATGGGGAAGAACTTCTTCCCTACAAAGGCACCAAGACCCTGCATTGCAGACCAGCTGCCCCAGCCCCAATGCTCCAGAAAATGAGCTACTGTCCCCTAACTGCCTGGCAGCTGCCCGGGAGCTGCCAAAATGACTGGCATGCCCCTGCTGCTGCCTGCAGGCTCCCCCACACCGGAAGGTCAGAAGGTGCTGTAGGATGGGGGCTGGTGGCACTGCAGGTGGACAACCTTCCCGTTTTTATTCTGGGCTAAGGGATGCAAGTGACACACTGAGTCAGCCCTGCCCCAGCTCTGGAGGTGACCTGCTGGCCCAGGTGTGGCAGGATGGCTGCAGAGGGAGCCCAGGGATCCATGGCAGTGCTCTGGGGCTCTTTTGGGGGCACACCAACAGCGTAAGATAAGGGGCCTTCAAAAACAAATGGTGGGAGACCTTTATCTCAATCTTCCTCTTTCCTTCACAAATTTGACTGTTTTGGCACTCATTGCGTTTGTATTTTTGAAGTCCCAGAGGAAGACATGGTATAAAGCCACAATAAGACAGTTTAATCTGCAGAAGTTTTACATCCTTTACGAGCTGCAAAAAAGAAAGCCTATAAAGGGAGGATGGAGGAAACTGTGTTACTATATTTTTACCACGGAGAGACAGAGGCAGAGAGGCAGATCTAGCAACAAAGAAAGGTGCCAGAATGGTCCTGCAGTGCCTAACCTCTAGCTGCCTGCCTCCCCCACAAGAAGGGAATAATGTGCTCAGTTTGAAATCACCAGAACCGAACCAAACCAAACCAAACACCATCTGAAAGCAGAGACCAAATCACACCCTTACATGACCCACTCACCAGAACCATGACCAAGCCCCCAGAAGAAAGCGTGAAGAACCACAGCTAAGGTTTCCTGATGCCTGGTCTGGTGCCTTTATCACAACTACCTCTTCCTCCCATGCCTCTAGAGGTAAGCACATTGATTTCCAGGTTGCTGCTACTTACACCTCCAAGCAACTTTTGCCATAAAACCAGTTGAGTTTTAGAGGCTTTTTTTCTAGTAACAAAGTTGACACAATGCTGTATGCCAGTCCTTAGCAGCCCAAGGTCCTCCTGCACCTTACATGGGTTCAGAAACATCACTACATGTCAACCAGGAGGAGCAATTTTGCAGAAGGCAGCCTTGATAGCAGCAGTACTACTCCCTCCCTCTATTCATCTGTGATGGATGGGATCACAGCACAAGACAAGAATATTACCCTGCTCCCTCTGAATCCATTACCAGGCCCTATTACACACAAGCAGCTGAAGATGATTACAGTGTATACTTGCATTTCATTAAAGTTACTCTCAGTTCTTTCTCTTCTCTGTGAGGTTAAATTAGAGATTACCTCAATGCAGCACTTATTACAGTAATTGTTTATGATACTTGTTTTACCATCTGTCTTTAATGCTGTGCAGTCCCCAGCTGAATATGTAACTTTACACCCAATAACCAAGCAGATGTTATGGGTAATGGTGCACACCGTCAGGGCCCTACAGCACAACTAACTTTTGACTGTGGTCTCCCAGACCTTCCTCAAGTCAGCCAGCAGCAACTGCTGCCTGAGAGCCTGCTCTTTGTAACCACCGAGGGAACCAGGCACAAAAGTCACCAGCATGTTCACTGAAATCACTGACACTTCACACCTGAACATGTCACTTGGTCTCAGCCCTAAGCCTGACTGCCTCAAGGAGCAAAAATTCTCCAGGTGCTATGTAGCACGAGTAAAGATGTTCCAAAACGTGATCATTTTGCTGCTGGAAAATGCCAGCCATCAAAAGAAGAACTGTGGAAGATAACAGTCAGGATTTGTAGCAGTAGTAAAATCTGAGGAGAAAAGTCTATTTCAACTAGACAACCTGATACTCTCTCCTGCACTACACGGGATCAGAGGGGAGTGGCTCAGGTAAACACACAGCAATGACATTGTCCTATCCTCCTTTCTCCTTCTCCAGGGAAATGTCAGGCATGATGGTCTTGTGGACTGCCAGGAAACAGGACAATGCAGTGCTTTGTGAGGTGCATTCTGGAGTGGTGGGCAAAGAGTTCCTCCACATCCACACAGAAAGGTGGCACTAGCAGGGAAAGCACAGCTGCCCTCCTTCCACCCTTAAAGGAGGGATGCTCCCTTCCACATGAGAGAAAATAAGGGAAAATGCACCAGAAGATATAAAGAAATGTCTTAATCCATTCCTTACGTCTATCCCAGCAGCCAGGAGGAAAATGGGAAGCACTAAACAGGTAGCAATGGGAAAGGATATAACTCTTCAGCCCTCCCATGTTCCTGCCCTCGGATAGAGAAGCGCACCGATGTCATTTACCTCAGAGATGGAGCAGTTCAGCTGGAAGATCTGTCCTTCTCCTTCAACCTGCCGCACGCAGAGTTTGCACACCAGCTCCAGGGTACTCAGGCTGAACCTTTCCAGAGTGAAGGTGCAGTGCAGGTTCCTCTGGCATCCACTCCAGATGTGATAAAAGGGAATCTCCTGCAGGAGGAAAGCAAAAAAAAGGTATTGTCAGAGAGGAATGTTGGACCAGGGCATGGATGCCATATGACCAGAGACTGTAGGCTCTACGCTACTGTCACTGCAAACAGTCCAGGGAAAAAAATGTCCATGGGACTGCAGCCTGGCACACAGTGTTTTTTAAACACCCCTGTGTGTCACAGTATTTCTTTAAGCCTCACTGCTAGGATCCACTGTGAATAGTTTGTGATGCTCACCTGATATTTAGCCAGAAGTTTGCTCTTCCAGAGAGAGTGGGCAATGTCATGAATGGACAGGCGGAGGTTGTGGGTGCTTCCCTTAAAATGCAAAGCTTTGGGCTCCTCCAAAAGCTGCCCACCCATCTGCCGCTCAAGCTGGAGGACCTCCTGCAGTATTGCAATAAAAAGAAGAAAGCAGTCAGGTTTCATCAAGACAGCACACTGGTCTTCTGAATCCTCAAGACTGACTGCTGTAGATGCTGTAACTTCTGTAATACAGGGGAAAAAATGCAGACACTGCACAGAGTTGTGCTTCCCTGTGAACCAACACTGGATCTGAGCATTAAGCCCCTCATCCCATGATACTGCAGCAGCCCAGCAGGGATGCAGGCACCCATGTCTCCTTTGGGAGACACAATGTTTTCTGACATGTCCTATAAGCAGAAAACTTAATTGCATGCTACTGTGCTGAATGCAAAGACTTTGCACATAGGCACTGTTTGACAATAGGCATGGATGCGTTTTCTCTATTGCTCATCAAACTGCACATCTGATGGTAGCTTTACTATTTGGGTTTTAGAAGCTCTTATTTCTGTAGGTCCTGCTGATATGGGACCTGTGCATACTGCTGGTCCTTAGCTTGTAGCCTCCTGGAAAACTGCTCTATGACAAAGTGATACAGGAAATAACTGATGCCTACGCTGAGACTAACCCCTCAAGTGGGATGGTATCAAAACAATGCAAGACACTGTGATAGAGCACTTTGTACATATAAATACACAGGTTCAGGGTACTAAAATTGTAAATAAAACCTAGTAAGCCAGTAAGTCCGGTCATTTTCTGCAGCTAAAAATAAATATATACCTGTAACTGATGAGTGGACCATTGCCTACAGGCAGACTAATTGTGGTCCACATGGAAGAACCAAGTACAAAAACACCTAGATGAGCCCCATTAGAAATCAACACAGACAATCTCAGTTATATTTAATTATAAGAGCCTCACGGGGCCAAAGCAAATCACGCATAGAGTGAACATGCTCAGGAAGTACACAGGAACACGAAACCAGGATGCTACCCCAGGCCAACTAAAAGAACCTCTGAATCAGCTAAGGACAAAAGAACCTACTCCTGATCATGTTCAGGATCTAGGTAGCATATAAGAAAACCTACCGCCCCAGCACCTGGCAGATCCTGAAGCTAAAATGATGTTCATTTACGAGCCATTAGAGGAAAAGAAACAAAATTGGGAAACCTTTTAGGTTAAGCTTTTGCCAATGAATCAGTTCCAGCTTCTTTCCAGTGCCCCCTAATTACCTTGTCAAGATGTCTAAAGAGCAATCAATAGTAATTATCTGATTACTATAGATCTTCATTGTGTCCAAATTACCTCCCTGGAAGGGCCAGAAGATGACTCGTGGCATCTTGTGAGCTAATTGCAGATGCCACCTCTCAGGCACGTGGGGCATGGGGACTGAACAACTGCTCCTACCTGTGCAGCATTAGCTCAGAGAGCTGCATGACTGTGGGGGAACATTGCAGTGTGATGCTGCACCATCCCACACACCAGATCTGGATGTCTACTTTTAATATCTCACTTTTGGTAACCACCCTTGGTCACTGTAGCCCCTCTACGTGCTCCAACTGGAGAACGCCAAGAAGCCCCCATGCTTCTTCAGTGCTGCTCAGCTAATTAATTCAGAATTAATTTGGAGCTGTGATTTGCAGAGCCCTTTAAGCCTGCAAGTTGGCTCTAGCTGTATGGCATTTCATTTAGAGTAGTGCTTATCCTGCTGGCTGGCACCTCTGTGTCCTCCTGAGCCAAACTCTGAGCTGCCTGTTGGTTGCCCTGTGCCGAGTTGCCTCCGGCCACTCTTGCCATCACCTCTCACCAAACCTGCGAGCTGGGACTTAAGCCCTTATGCTCTTCATAGGGGAGGGAGCTGTGTAAGACATTGCTCCATCATCAGGGGCACCAGGACAGCCACAACCTGTACTTGGAAAGTGCTTCCTCATTAAAGGGGTACAAGCAAGCAATGGTGTTCAGTCTAAGCTGTTGCCTTTCTTCATCAGAAGGAAAAATATGCATTAAAGAACCATGATCACATTCCTGTAATGCCTTTTTTTTTAATTTGTTTTGAAGGGTAGTTACTGTGAGGCATGAGGCAGGTTGGGGGACGCCACTGCAGCCTGAAATCTTTCCCTCGCCCCCGCTGTGCGAGGCTGCTCAGCCCCCACCACACTGCCACACACAGCTCACGCACCTCAGTGCCAGAGCTGTGCATGAATAAACGGATGAGAGTAAAGCAGCTGGATTTCTTTATAGTTATCATATTATTACTTTCTTTTCTTTATAGCAGACTAGTTTGGGGATATCTTTCTAAGTACAAAATCAGCCTGAAAATAGAAGCCAGTGCTCACAGTCGTTGTTACTCTCACCCTTCCCCAGAAACTGTTTTTGTGAGCATCCCATCCAGGTGGCTTGGGACCCTGCAGGGCAGGGGATGGTGCACATGTGATGAGTGCTGAGCCCACTGCTCCACAGCCCCCAGGAGCCCCACCAAGCTTCTCCCACAATAACTGAGCCCTTACTGGTGACAAGTCATTCCACCTCCCTGCTGTACTGTAGGCATTGGCTGCTCAGCAGAGAGCGTTTGCTCCCCATGAGGAGAGGGAGAAGCCTGCTGGATAAACACCACATGTGTTTTATACTGCAACTGCTCGTCTTCCCTTGGTGGCTGTTAGGACACGTTCAGCATATGGCACACTCGCTCCTAGTTGTAAATAATAACAGGACACATTCAGTCACCTATTAAAATAAACACATAATCGCCTACAAAGGCTCTTCCAAATCTCAGAAATGCCAGTGTGGGAACATCTCCTGCTGCTCTTCCCTCCCCTTGCCATGCCTTGCCTGGAGCCTCAGCCACAACACACCGAGGTGGTGCAGCTGGTGCCTTGCTTGCTGCCTGCAACTTTCCCACCCTCTCCAAATTACTTTTAACCCCAGGACTCACTGGCCTAGTCTCATCTGCACGCCTTGTCCCACAAAGCCAGTGGTAATTGCCTGGTGAATGCCTTCCTTTGGGCAATATGGCAATGTCAACGACCAGCTCCTGGCATGGCCAGGGCTTCTGCGGTGCCAGCTGCTGTGAAAGCACGTGAAAAACACCCCAATCTTTTTTTCATTCTAAATAATCACAGTTTGAGTTTATACAACACCATCTCATGGGGCTGATTTGTACACGTGGGTTCATATGTGCGGATCCATGCCCAACCGTTTCATCTATAACTAGATTACTAGGTTTGTTTTTCTTAAACCGTGTCCTTCCCCAGACCTCTAGTTTTCAGAGAAGTGTAGCTGACACATTCATAAGAGTTTGTGGCCAGCAAGTACATGTGTTTGCCCACCTGCAAACTACCAGCTAGCTGGGTCTTGAACCCTGTGGCTGGTCTTCCAGCTGTTGGGTAGATGTGCCAAAAAAAATAGAAGAAAATGAAAATGCACATACTTTTCTGTAAAAAAGAAGTAGGTACAAGTGGGATAGTGGCCACCTGACTTTACTCACTTTTCCTCACTGAATTACAAGCTGACTTTGGGGTTTACTTAAAACAGAAGCCCAAGGACTGGTCTGCCCACTTCCCCAACAGGGAAGGATGGTCCCTCCGTGTTGCTCAGCACCTCTCCTGATGCTTTCTGCTATTGCACTGAATCGGATTAACCTTAGCTCAACAAGTCCCCCCACAGTCTATTAGAAACAAACCAACAGCTCTTGAGTAACACCTAATTGGATTCCCCCAGCTTTGACTGCATTAGCTGTCTGTTGAAGGCCCCTCTGTCTCACTTATTATTACCTCAGGCCTTGATGAACCCACGGAAAATTGTATTATGCAGCACAGGCATAAAACCGTCGGGACTTTCGAAGCTTGATTGCTGTGAAAGAGCCTTTTCACTTTTTTTAAAGAGGAAAAACAAAAGCAAAACCAGACTGGGGAAAATAAATGTTTCTAAAAACCTGATAACGTGAACACACTGGCAGAGGCCAATCTCCCAGGCCCTGTACAGACTGAATCTGTACTTCATGCTGAAGTCACGATATGCCTGCTCCAATCTTTATACTTTACTGCCTTTCTCACATGCAGTGAAAGAGTATTCCCCCAGCAAAGCCTAGGCAGGCAGGCCTTGGTGTCAGGTAATACAGGGCAGGAAAACAGTGTGTGCCATCTGCAGGGATGGACATCACAGCTCTGAAAAACTCAAACATCTCCCAGCCAGTGTGTGTGGGCTTAAATCCCAGTAATTCCCATGTAGACCTGAGGGGAAAAAAAAAAAAAAAAATAAAAAAAAAGACCAGGATGACTCTTCTCAGAGTCAGCCTTTGAACTTGTTTTGCTGCAGAGGCATTTGGGAAGTTGCACTGGCTACAACTAAAGGGAAAAAAACAACACCACCTTTTAATAACCTCCATTCTTATATGTGCAGTTGGAGCTACATATTTCATGAGTGCATCTATTATAGGTGCCATCTGCATAAATACAGGTATTTATAAAGAGAAATAGCAAAGATAGTTATCTATCTGCTCATCTGTATGTACTGAGTGTGTGTTTGTGTGCATGCCAGAATTACACAGTGAGTAAGGCTCTACAGTTAGAGATAGAAACAGCTTTGGTTTATTGCAGTTATGAATTCCCAACACAGAAAGCTGCACGCAAAGAGGTGTAAAAAAGCAGTATGAAAGCAGGCAGTGATTAACAGTCCAGAAGCTTCTTTTATCATTATCAACTATTTACAAAGAAGCATTTATATGTTTCCCCATCTCTAGGGAGCTGGCACTTAACATTAAAAATACATGAATAACGAATGAAGCCGCATGTACCTTATGGCCTTTTAATAATGCAGATATCTTAGGATTCAGGATATGATACAGGTAAACAAAGGAAAAAGACTGGTGGGCAGAAAATAGTATGTGTTCCCTATGCAAAGGACAATTTATAGCGTGTGGGGGTTAAACTGCAGAACAGCAGCTTGTTCTCAAGCTCTTCCAATCAGAGAAATAACCCAGGGAGCAGAAATAGATGAAGCAGAGGGTCTAGTCACTGCTATGACTGCAGTTGTGTGAGAGCTGGAGAGGTAGAAGGAAAGCAGGCAAGAGAGCAACAATCACCTTAAGGGCATCCTGTGTGTCATCGAGGCAGTAGACCCGGATGCTGTACTCCAGAGAAGAGCAGGACAGTGGTCCAAAGATGGCCAGTTTGAGACGTTTGGCTGCTGCTTTGGTGATTGACTGTCCCACCAAGGCATACGTGCTGAGAGTTTCTGTCAAGATATGGCAGGCCTCTGGGTCCAGCTGGATATAGCATGGAGTGGTGAAGTTCTCCTCCCCGACCACCACCACATCCTAAGAGAGAAAGAGGCCAAATTAGAGCTCCTGACCCTCAGAGCTGCTCTCCTTAGAGACAGCAATGCCCTTTTCAAGCCTGGATAATGCACAACGTCCTTGCTGTTTGCACCTTAGATTAACCAAGATTTTAAATTCCTAATTCTGGCTTTTCTCCTGCGCAGGCACAGGGAGGGGATGTTTTCTCTGGGGTGCTGGTGGTGATGATGGTAGTAGAAACCTCCTCCTGTCTTCACTCCCCTAAGACTTGTAACTCTTCCCTCTGGGCCCTACAGCAGCTTTTAAAGCCCTGGGCAGTTAGGCAAATGATAAAAGTATCACTGATCATTTATTGAAAAATAAGATATTGCAGAACTAATCATTCAGTGACCATGAATTAACATCAGCAGTGCTAAATAAATAACCACCCTTCATTTCCTAAGCATCACAATAAAGAGTTACAAAAACTCAAGGAAGGGAAGTAACCTCTACAGTGGCCGAATGCCACATCTACATGAAATATCACCTGCTGCTTCGTTGGAATAATCCTCTGTGACGAGACTGCAGTGTGAAGAAAAAACATACATACAGCTCAAATGGAGACAACCTCCCCACCCTGCACGTAAAGGAAAACAGCTCCCCTGCTAATTTCTCCATTCAACCCTGCATGTAATATCCTGCACGCAACACGAGGTGCTTTGAATGGCTTTGAGAGGGAGCAGAAGCGAAAAGGCAGCGGCGGGTGACGGCCGTCTCTTGCAAAGCCACCACACCAGATGATGCTCGGCACAACTCATCTGCTTCATCCCTGCTGCCTGCAGCTCTGCAGCACAACGTACACATCTGGCAGCCGAGCAGCGTGGGCTCAGCTGAAATCTGGCATTAAGCTTGGGCCTCCTAGTCTCAAGAAAGGCAAAGGTGCTGTGTTTGCAGGGGTGGCATGATCCTTCTGGAGGGCAAGGTGGTGCAGTGCTGACTGCAACCCCCGCTACGGCCACGCCAGCAGCTGGCTCTGTCGGGAGCTGGTGGCCCAAAGTGATGTTGCAGGGGTGTGCATGGATGCCCAGAGGGGTGTCTGTGCTGCTGCAGGGCTCAGCTTGGAGGAGCTGCTCCAGCACTGAGAGGAGGAAGAAGACTGCTGTGCGACGGCCAGGGACCCTGTGGCTGTGCTGGCACTGGGTTGTGTACATGGCTGGTGGAGCAACCGCTCTGACAAGGGCAGGGGGAGGAGAGGGGAGAAAATGAAGAGGTGCCAGTAACACACAGACACAAATATGGAACATATGTGTGGTGCCAAGAGTCAGGCCGGTGGGGTGCAGATTAGTTGGCGAGACAGAGCCATGTTCACCGCAGGCTCCCTCCCAGTGTGAGGAGGAGCCGGTGCCACAGGCAGGGGGACAAACACAGGAGCCTTTTGAAGGCAATGCTGGGCACTGTGCTCTTGCTGCTGTCAGCCCAACTGCCTCTAAAGCCACCCTGACTTTATTAAGCCTACTGGTAGGAATAAGTGCCCTTGCCAAGTTAATTATGTGAGACCAAACTGGTGGCAGCAGGTACCCAGCATCGCAGGGCTGGAGAGGAGGGCTCTGCCAGGGTGGCCCAGCCTTGCCGAAAGCTTTGCTTTATGCTCCAGTTACAGTGGAAGATCCTTCTGTCACCCTACCCCAGGACATCCTCCTGCTGCACTTCTGGCAAGGAACCACCCCAGGCTCCCACCAAGCCTGCACTGCCCAGCAATGCTTGTGCAGCTCCCCTGAGTTCACAGGGTGCAGCGTTGGATCCTAGCTGCATGAACTGAATCAAAGTGGTGCTCCACTAACATCTTAGGAGGGAAAAAAAAAAAGGAAAGAGAAGGCCTATACATTTTGTTAAGCTGGAGGAAGTCTTGGTGCTGAAGCAGATCATTTGCAGCATTATTTTCACTTTTTTGAAGATAGGTTATAAACCAGGAGAGTGAAAACTATTATGTAAAAAACATTTTCTCATTTCTAGTGTCAAGTCAGAAATTATTTTCAGCCATTGTTTTTTATTCTGCCTTTCCTCTTTTGTCTGTCCTCCTGAATTCAGCATGATATCCTGCCACAACCAAAAGGTCAAGTGCCAAACTCCTACAAGGAAGGCTATCTCATGGAAAATATCTGGAACTAGGAGGCACCAAACTGCCTCCAGACAGCACCTTTGCATGGGCACTGGGCAGCTCTGGTGCTGAAGGGTATTCCTGCCTGCCCACAGTAGCCATGCATCTCACACGGAAAACTCAAAATACAGGCACCCTAGTTTGGAAAGGCAGCTGAAGGACTAGCAGAGAGCCCTGCACACAGGCAGCACAAAGGCTGGAGCTCTGGAGACTCACCTCCCATGGTCCCTGGGCAGCCTGGTGCTTCAGCTGGATCTGCCAGTCCTCTGTGTTTGGTTCTGCGCAGTGGTGCATGGTTAAAATGACAGGCCGGGTTAGCAGGGCTCCTGGAGGGCCACAGCTCACCACTGGTGTCAGCAGGGTTTGGCTGTCTTCTACAGGTGGCCTGACAAGGGGACAAAAAGATGTTAAAGTGAGTTGAAAAAGGCAAAAAGGTACATTCTGTTAGGGAAACACAAAACATCCTTCTCTTAAAATAAAAAGATTGTGCAAACGAAAAAAATGAGTTGTTTTTTTTTTCTAACCCAAATCCCAAAATGTTGTGGCTTTTTTTTCCCCAACTATCATTTATTTGCCAAAATGCAGGCTTAGGTGGCAGCAAATTATACACCACATTTGCTGAGCACCCTCCACTCTGAAGGATCTTTGCAGATGGCACACAGAGGCTTCATTTCACCCCGAAATGTGGTCATCGCTGCATTTGGCAGTCATGTAGCAGCACACAAAAATGAACACTGGCTCTTGTAAACACAATGTATGAGAATTATTTACTGTCTGGGCAGACAAAATTGAAGAACCAAGAAAGAGAATAAATAATGAGCACATCTGAAACCTTTTAAGTGGCATGTCTGAGACTTGTAGTTTGAGTTCAGAGTCAGCACCAAGCCCTCTGATACTCCATTTTACTTAAAAGACATTTAGATCTACCAGAACAGTTACTATAAATGTGGGGAGCAGGTGGCACCAGTGTTGGGGGAGAAATGGCAAAGGAATGGCAAGAAATAGTGCAGAGAGAAAAAAACACTCACAAACCCTGAGATTTCTGGTGATAACCTGGAACTGTTCAGTTAAAAACACGGGCATTGTCCAGTGCCCTTGCTGCCAGTCTCTAGGAATGAGTTTTATGGTAAATCATATAAACATTGAGGATACACAGCATACACTCTGTGTGCGTGTGTGCACACACACGTTCATGTGTAAACCAGCCCAGACCAACTGCTGAGGAGCTTAAAAACAGAGGAAGCATGAGTGACTTTAACTATCCCGACATCTGGTGTATGGCAAATACAGCTGAATGTGCCTCATCAACTGCCTCCCTAAATAATACAGAGGACAAATTCATGATCCAGAAACCAGTAAGTGGGAGATTAAAAGTGTTCAATGTGATCTGCGCTTAAACTCCAGATCTGCCCACAGGACCTTCCATCTTCTGTTCCAGCTAAGGGTTCAATCTCTTATTGCATATACAAATACTTGTATTTACATCTGTATTGGCCTTAGTGGAATTAGTTGAGACAACATTAAATACTGATTATTTCTGCAAGTCTTTGCCTTTACCAAAAGAAAGAGCCAAAAAACTAGCTGTAATCTCAGATAACATTTTCAAGAAAGGAAATCAGGACAGAAGCTATTTTGATATCAAATTTATTGCACCCATCCAGGCTATTGCAGAGATATGTCCACAGGCATATCCTAAATTTGTATTCCTCAATTCTTGAATATTCCATTAAACTCACAGAAAATGAAAGACAAACTGTTGAGAAATACTTTTTCCAAGTGGGACAAAGGCACTTTTGAAAAATACCTCTTGTTGCTACAAATGTTGTGGGAAGTTTTAATAACATTTGAGGTAAAAAGAAAAAAAAAGGCCCAGCATGGAAAAATTTTAATCTATGCAAATCAGTAAATCCAGATGATATGCATCTGTGGAAATTAACGATGAGTTTACTAAATGACTTAACAATTGTTTCTGAAAAGCCATGGACTGGAAACAAACAGCTGCAATATAGCTGCCTGTCAAAAAAAGATGTAAAGTATAACAATCTGGACAGTTATGGTCTATTATGCTGGTTATTTTAGCCTAACAAACAGCACAAAAAAGAAATTAAACACTAACAGATCTAGCTCCTCTTGCACACTGTAGGGAGCTCTGGAGTCAGATTAAGAAGATCAGGGATCACTCTCTTGCAAGATTGAAATGAATAAATCATTGGGCATTTTTTTGAATAAAATGTTCACCCCTTTTCAGACTCATTTAACTTTTTTTTTTTCATAAGAAGCAACAAGAAGCTTAAAAAACACTCATGGTGTGGCAGTTGTTTTTAATTCTCATCTACTTTATGCAGTAATTTCAAAAACCATGATATTTTATGAGAAAACAAAAGATCTCACAAAATTACAGTATTTGTCTGCAAAGCTACAGATATGACAAACTATAGACTTAATCATCTGGTTAACCTAACTTCATTTGAAAGACTATTGACCTGTGAAGAAGGAAGGAAAAAAGTACAAGTTATCATAGTTTTTTGAACTGAATTACAAAACCAGTAGTCAAAAAGAATATGGGAGAGAATATATCACAATTGCCATAAAAAAAAATCCATACAGTACTTTTTAGGTCAAAAATGAGTTAAAATTGACAGAAATCTGAGCACTGATGCATGTGGTTAAAAAATGTCAAAAGGTCGTTAAAATAATACCATACTGATAAATCATACAGCCTAAAGCTGTCTCAAAGTAAAATTAAGTTTAGTCGCTGCTCCGTGACAAAATTTTGTTAGCTGTTACATTTTAAGACTCTGATGGAGGGCATGATTCTGCACCACAACATTTTATATACCATTAGCACAAATATAAAATATGATGCAGAACACGAAGTTGGGAGGTGCTGCAGACTGCATGGTCAGCAAGCAAGATGGGAAGTGGATAAAAGCATACAAAAGACACACAAAAAATAGCAAGGCTTAGTATTTTTTTCCCCAGTTTGATAAGCAGCATCTTTATCACCAGACTTACAAGATTTATTGCCAGGTGGATGAGACCTGACCTGCGTATTTACAATAGAGGACACTGATGAGTGAAGAGAAGAAAATTGGGCCCGTTGCAGAGGTGTTTGACTTTGCAGTCCCAAATGACCAACCAGATACGCATCCGAGTCTGGCACCCCAAAGTTATTGAACACTGCCAGAGATGGTAAAAATATGCACAGGAAATAAAATGCTCTTAACTGTATAGCAGCCTACGCTGTTGGAGCAAAACAAGTTCCAAACATAGTTATTTAGTAGCAAAGAAAGCAATAAAAGTGAAAAATATCTCAAGCAAGCTTACTGCAACACAGCAGGTGTCAACTTGTAATGTGACACAGCAGCAAAAAGGCGAATCTGATTTCTAGGGCAGTATAGGACAAGGGATGTCAGAGCACGCTGAGGTGATATTCCCTTCACTAGCCAGCTCTAACGTCACTACAGGTAACAGGTTGTTTAGGGACCACAGCAAGATCTCGGAAATAAACACCTGAAACCCGGAGGAATAAAGCTAAACCCTGCAATGGCACATATGGCAGAGAGGTACCCTATCATAACTGACAGGAAAAGGGAACAAAAATCTCTTGACAGATCTTTTCTTATTTCTCACTGTTTCCAATTTCCATTTTAAAACAAAAGGATTATGCCTTACTATAGCTAATGAGAACAGAAACAGATGCAGTAGACATGATATATTATACAAGAGATATTAATCTTTCTGCTTCAAGGCACAAACCCAACACTAATTGATGGAATTAGTAAACAAGAAATTCCCCTGAAGACAAGTTATTGTGTAGTCATTCATTACGAGCAATTTTCTTCCTTCTCCTGGAGCAGGTGATGCAAAGACAGGATCCTGGTGTAGACGAGCCCCTGTTGTGATCGAGTATTGCAATTTCTGTGTTATAGATCCAGGAGATCCAGCACAAACACAGACACAGGGGAGCATACAGAGCAAGGGAGATACCTCCTCTGAAGCAGAGGGATTTATAAGCAGACCTCTTCAAAACTGTGGGCCAGAACCTAGTATAGGTTGTTATCTAAAAAAGAACCCAAACCCTGCAAAACACCATATGGGCTTCACTTTAGGCTGGCAGCAGTTTTGGGACAATTTACTAGATGAGACTGGGCATTCAGCTATATGACCCCAAAATCACTTGACTGCAGGCGACAAGAGATGTTTTTGCTTTACCAAGATCTGACTGAGACAGAAATTCAATCTCTTGTTTAGCATTGCTATTAAAAGACATGAACACTAACTGAAAGGTCTTCAGATATTTTTAGCTGTTGCCCTATCCTGCACTGCCTATCAAGAACAGTCAACTTTTATTTAAAAGCAAACAAACTTCTATTCACTGTAACTGGTCCCTTCACAATCAAATTTGTGCTTTTAATGGGATTACTCATTCAAAACCATCTCCCTGTAATAAGCCAGACCACATTCATTAAGGTAGCTGTCAGACAGCAGATGTGAGCACAACTAGAGAAATATCTGCTCCTCAGTGGGCCTACACTGTACTCCCTGGCACCATGCATAGCTGTTACAGGCAATCACAGCAGCTCTGGAAGCACAGGACAGAGCAGGGAGAGAGGAATGGCTAACTCTAGCAACAGATGGCAACTCTTCTATACAGCTTAGCCAGAAGTCAGAGGGAAGATATTTTCTCTCTCCTTTCATTGCTGTGGCTTTATTTTTAATACTCGCTCCTTCTTATGTTTCAAACTTAATATTCTTGACTGACTCTGGTTCTTCTTCAAGTCTATCTTTAGAACAAAAAGGTTTCCTCCCCTTTTGCTTATGCTCTGGTCTTTTTTATTTTGAATTTTTCAATTACAGTGACTGGCACTTCATGACATTGTCTTCTGGAGTTGCAAAGTAATTTTGTTTATGCAAGTGAGATACAGAAGGAAGGCAGAGAAAAGAGATGCAGGAAAGTTCAATT
This sequence comes from Merops nubicus, assembly GCF_000691845.1. Lineage (NCBI taxonomy): Eukaryota > Metazoa > Chordata > Aves > Coraciiformes > Meropidae > Merops > Merops nubicus. The sequence goes on along the minus strand of NW_008592396.1, from coordinate 11,707 downwards.
TCTTTTATTTCACATCACTAAGCTTAGAGTCTACTGGTGAAAAAAGACAACATTGCTCCTTGGATCAAACTCATTGATCAGCTGCGTGACTTTAATATAAAGTCTACACATACACTAGGAAGCCACTGATCCAAAGCCTGACAAGGCTCAACTGGCCCTTCTCTCTTTTAAGGTAGCTAATTTGGAAGTGTGTATTCCATCAAGAATTTCAGGACCGCTGCTTGCTCCGTTCTTCAGGGCTGTCACATTTCATGGGCATGGTGACATCCACTCTACTTGCATCATCTCCTGTGTGACATCTCTGTGTGACAGATACAGGAATGTCCTTCACTCTGCTGTATTTTAGCGCAGTTCTTGCCTCCAATTAGAGCATGCAAGAGTAGCTCCACCTAAAGCTGTGCAAGCTCAGCAGGGGTTCACGCAGGAACACGGGAACTGCCATACAAGATCAAACCAGTGGTCCATCAAGACCCAGACCCTGTCTTGCACTGACCAGTGCCAGATGTTTCCAAAGGAAGCACACAGCTCTTCTAATTTAGCTCACAGCTAAATTTGTTTTTTAACCCGAGGCATTCAAGAAAATCCTGAAGGTTGGAAGTTTATACCCATGCTACTTAATCCTTAGTCATGTAAGACCTATGCTCTCAGAGATGCTCATGGGAACAGGCTCTTGCCAGGTACTTGTCACAGCAACGAGTTTATTTTATAATTGGAATCACAACTCAAGAAGGGACCTCTTCTTGTAAATGTCAAAGTCATTGATACTTTCCCAGTCTAAGGGAGAGAGCATCTGATCAACAATGAAAAAGCCAATGAGCTTCAAGACAGAAACCTGTCTAACAGCTGTGAAGTGTTCTTATGGGTTTGCCATTATATATATATATATATCTCTGTTATATATATATGTACACACATATATGTAAATAGATACCCTTTTCCCCACTGCAGCCACTTCATAAAGCATATGGACCTTTCCATGAAGTCAACACACCAGCCAGGGATCAGAGCCTGGTAGCCGCTTGCCATCCATCCTGCCCCGAGTGACAGCAGACTGAGAATGGTGCAGGAGCAGGAAAAGCAGCTTGCTGGAGAACTGGTCTAGGAGAAGAGAAAACCCACCATGCCACAAGCACACTAACACACTTAGAGAAAACAATGCCCTCCAGGTGATGTTTACTGCAAGCCATAAGAACCCCAATTCACTGCAGAAGTATAATGCTTTTAGAGTGACCCTCCTACTCTCACATGCTTTGATGGATATGAAACAGAATAAACAAGATGTCTTGGAAAGCTCTCCTAACCAATCTGCAAGACAACACGGTATTACTGGGTTATAAAGGCTCTCAAATTTCTGTACTACAGGCTTCAGAGATGAACTGGGGAAATGTATTAGGCAAACAAATGAAGAAAAAAAAGGGGAAATTGCAGGACTCTGAGGGATAACAGATTTCCTACTTCAGCTTCACCGTTCAGAATTTGTTTCATATTTCTACGAACAAAGTGTGAGCTAAATCTTAAAGCTGTGGGAGCTATGTGAGCTGTAATGGTGAGCATCTCTGTTGTTACACTGGTTCTGTTTAGGGTAGCACCATGGGGACCACATTCTCACCTTAGTGGGGTTGTATATCAAGCAAAAGAGCCTGCCTTCATTTTTGATTATAACATCCCATTACCTAGTTTCCTATATGTGCCCTTCCAAATGACATCAACACGCGCAACAGGACTTTTCAACCCACACACATTTACACAGTGCTCATGAAAATAAATCAGGGTTTATTGAACACACTCCAGTTAGTGCTTGGCCACAAAAGCAAATGTCTGCAGATAGTCCTTACTGTGGACTATCACTCTCTGCTGGAGTGCTGTAAGAGTGCAGCAGCGAATCTAAAAAATAATTATGCTGCACACTAACTTGTGGTACCCTTATGACTCCAATTACATGAAGCAACATCTGTGGCTCATTCAGTCAGGAAAAAAGAGGCTTTGACCAAGCTGCAGCTCTGCTACAGCAAGTGAAGTGTCTGGTAACACAGGCCTACAGCGGGAGACCATTACAGCTGGGTGCCACCCAGCCCTTTCTGCTCCTGGGCACATAGGGAAAGGGAGTAGGTAACAGAGAAGGACATTATAGTCTGCAGTATTTAGGTCCTCTTTAGTGACTGTTCAGTTCCAAATGATCTAGACAAAACCCAAGAAGGTCCATCTTAAATCTCCTAGAACTGGTTGGTTTCCATGAACATGATGAGCCTGGCATGCTGGAGCAGGGCTGAAAAGCTGCCATAAATCAAAGAAGCAGCTGGGGTCTGTGCACCCAGGAATCCACCACCACCACAGTGGGCTGAGCCCTGCTGTCCCATGGGTCAAGGAAGGGGAAGTAATCTCTTCCCAAAGTCTGCACTGCAAGTGAGGATTCACACCTTTCAGTTCACTTCTGGGAGTGTACTTCAGCACACTTGCTCAGTTTGGCAGAGCACAGCTCCACACACACGTTCCCCACTCCAGGTTAACCCAGCCTGCTATCCCCTGTGTGACCTGCTGAGGAACAGCTACCACAAAGCACGCACAGGAGGCTTTATGATCCTTGAAGAAAATAAATCAGACTAGCGTGTGACATTGGTTGTTCACAGCTGCATGAATAAGGAAACAGGGATTCCCTCCATAACTGGCTGGAAAGAAAATAATTGCACATATAGCTCCTCCTAGGAATGAATAGTTTTAAAGTGGTTTTCTTTCCTTTTTTTTTTTTTTTTTCTTTTTCTATTTTTTAAGAATTAGATATTTTTAAAAGTGATATTTGGAGGCAGAGTTGAATAATAGGGGATGTCCTCTGATTATTTTTTTCCCCCTCTGCGGGAAACAGTCCTTTTTCAATGCTGTTTGTAAATGTCTTTAAAACACAGCCAAAAATAATAGGAATACAATCAATACTAGCTATGAACATAAAGACTTCTGTAGCTGCAATTAGCCATTTTCAAAGAGCAGGCCATGAATAATGTATGCAAAAGGGTGGAAGGAGGGGTTACTTATTTCTTCTTTAAGCAGATTATTTTAGCATGTGTGAAAGACTACCCAGCTAAAGAATAGTGTTCAATATCATGCAGTGTATAAACAGCTGTGGCTTAGCACATAATAAAAGCCATTAAGGGGCTGAGCCAAAAAATGTATCTAGCTATGAGAAGGGGAAAGAGGCAAAGTACCATGTAATGATTGCTTAGATTCACATTTACCATTCAGCCTTTGTGCTCAAGTCCATTCTGCAGACTAAGATCTCACCTTTCCCTTCATTAGGTTTTCCTAAACTGCTTCAAATGGTATCTTGGCCTTTTTGGAAACTTTTTTTTATGCCAAGGCTGCCGGAGCACTCGTTAGACATTACGATATAGAATATGAATTTGGCACACATGCAGGTAACAGGTGAGAACAAGAGTCATCCCAACACTGGCTCTGGGTGGCTGTCACTATGGAGTGCCTGCTGCTAAGCAGGACAACTACTTGCTTACTTCCACCTTGGAGCAAGGAGGGATGGAGGGCATCAAAAGCTTTAGCTCCATCCTTTTCACTGCATGGACCATCCAAGCCACTGAAGGGTGAAATAAAAACTTATCTTCATTATAACAGGAGAAGAGGCTCTCCAAGCCAGGTGCTCAGGCACCCATCCCTCTGCTGACCCAGTTTGTCACCTTGCTCCTCCACTCCCTTGTCCTTTACAGCAGGGGTCGTTATTAAAAGTTTACCTCACACTTTCTGTGCTGCACCAAACTCACGCTGGCCCATTTTCCTTGCTTCTGGCCACAATTCAGCAACCCCCCAGCCCAAGGGCTTGCTGCAGAGTGCAACTCTTGGTTAGAAAAGCAAAAGTCTGAGCTGGTTCTGTGGCAAAGTTTATCCTTGGCTTTGCAAGCGTTTACCTCCAAGTCATAAAAGAGCTTCAACATAGCAGGCTTTGCATAAGCATATTACCACAGGTATTTAGTTATTACATTCTTCCCCTCTGTTAATGCACAAGCAAATAAAAGCAGTCTTTTACCTCATGTTCTCCTTCCTGTGAACTGTCACATACATTTCATAGACTCTCCCTTGTGGAACAGCCCCTGCTGGGATCAGCAGGCTTACTCCTGCAGAACAGAAGAGACACAAAAGATAAAATAAAGAAAAAAGAGGCGAGTGGGCCCACAGAGTGACAGGAGGGGCAGAAGATAAAGTCAGTGATGCCAGATTTTCACCCAGTCTCACCAGCAAACTCTACATGACCTCAGCTACCCAGGAGAAAAAGCATTTACTGTAACCTGGGTGACTTGGGCGGTCAGCAAGCCTGTTTTTACTTCTCTTATGCATCAGCACTGAAACATGGGAGTGGAAAAGAGGATTTTGTTCCATTCTCTACTATTTTATTTAAAGAGCAGACAGATGGTTACGCTGCTGCTTACCTTGTAAAATGATGGAAAAACTAACAACTCCAAGTAAAATTTCCAACAGCTGTAACGGGACATCTCTCCCTAGGCAATTCTTACTTAATTAAATTAAAGTAAGAAAAGCAGTGGAGCACTGTCCCAGGAAGCAACAAGAACTAGTTGTTTCCTGAAAGATGTCTTCTGTGACTGGCATCCTGTCTTTTCATGCATTCAGCTTCTAATTAGGCTACCAGGGAGACAAAATTTGGCTTCTCCGTATTTTGAATGTGCCTAGTCCCTATAAAATGGCTCAAAATTCAGGTATCCAATCTTGACAAATATGTGGGCTCTTTTCAGTGGTGATCAGTTGCATCCTTGATTACAAGCCACTGTTCATACATTATTGCCATTTCAGAAATGTCCTGTCATTACATGACAAACACAGCACACGAATGACCTATCTCACTCTGCTGGATATGCCTCTGTCAAGCCAACTGCCTTTGCAGGCGCCGATCAGCTGCGAATCAGCAGCAAGGATTGAAACACAGTTGTTACTACACAGGTGAAAACAAACCTCCAGACAGATTATTTACCTACATGCATATGCACAAGGGAGGCTCCAAGGCCTTGCCTCTTTAGCATCTGTGGTTTGGTTACACTGGAGACCTCCCATGTGTTGGTGTACAGGGGGTCAGCCTCACCACATGGCTTTGAAGGGGAGAGATTAGCTAGGAAAGCATTTTCCATGAACACCTTCTGATACTTCTTTCTTTACAGGCCTCTTACTCCCTCAGCTGTGCATGTTCTGGGCTTTAACAGGGCAGGTATAGCATAAATGAAGGGCTTTGATCATATGTGATATACTAGAAGGATATACATGCTTCTAGAAGCAGCATGAAGGCATACACAGTAGCAGTAGACAGATCGATATATTTTACAAAACATTTATTCTAATAATTTTGAAGGGATTACAGCAATAAATAATATCTTTTTTCCTTTACAAATTGGTATCAATATATGTGAGTTAAATGTGACTAACAGAATTTCCTGACAATGTGCACCACCATAGCATAAGAAGCCTGAATATTAATGTCTACTTCAGCTGCTACTTAGAGAAATCTGAATTCCGGAATTGTATAGCATGAAATTTCAATGTGTTCAGAAGTCAGTACCAGATTTCTTTAAGTAGTTCAGCTTTCACTTAAATTTAACACCTATTTTTACACCCTGTTGCACAGTAGCTCAAAGAGGAGAGCTACTGTTCACTTTTATCTGCTTCCTGGGCAGTGTGGGGCTGCTTCTTGGAAGGACCAAATCACCAAGGTCTAGCTGCCTAGGTATTTTGCTTTCTCCATAACATCAACAAACCAGAAAAGATCCAGCAATGGAGCAGAACACAAGAGGCAGGCATTACCTTCTTGGACAGGGCACTGTGCTGTAAAATGGACAAGAGCTGACCACCTAATGTAAAGGAGGAAGGCAGAAATGCTGTGAAACCTTGAGCTACCATGTCAGGTAGCTGTGACCTGGGATCTCACATGTGCTGTGGTCCTATCTGGACTCAGAGCTCCAGAGAAACCAGGCAAGGGGACTGTGACCACTGTAGAACCTGCTTATCCCTCACATCCAGTGTTTTATGCATTTGATCTGAATCCACTTTAGATGTTAATGTTGCTCTTCACTAGTGTGCCAAACCCCCAGGAACATCAAAGTGCCGAACTTCCTTTAAATGTCAACACTTCATTTAGGAACCAACAGCAGTACAGCTCTCCTACAAACGCTGTCTGTGAGAGCTGAGCTCTCCAGGAGCTCCCTGGAAGCTCTGAAACTTCCTCACGGTGCCAGGGTGACCTGAGGGGGCCTGGCAGACTGGCCTCCCACTGTATGAGAAAGACTGAGCAGCACTTTGCAATTCTATCAGAAGGCACTCAATGCTCAGTCTCTCTCTTTCCTAGTTCTAAAAGAAATCAACAGTACACATAATCAGAAGAGAAATTATGGAAAATACACTCTTGGGCCTTATTTTCCTTGGGTATGTAATGTGTGCATGAAAAAAGCCATCCAAAAATTATTATTCTGCTGTTCTACTTCAATACCACACAGTCTGCAATGAACTGGAAGTGGAACAAGTGATTTGTTTTTTAATTAATTTGTCCTTTTTATGTGTGATGACAAGATTGGGGCTTTCTGGCTTAGAGTTTCTTTTCCCGAACTGCATGAAAGGAAAAGGTCAAGGATGTTTAATTGCACTTCACACAGGGAAGCTCTGAAGTCCCACATCTCTCAGAAAATAGCTAAGAGCCCTGCAATATTCTGTTAAAAAGGTGGTCAGGACTTTGGGAAAAGAATACTTGAAGTACATTTGGGGGGAAAAAAACCCATCTGCTTGTTCTGAGCACGGAAAAGGCAGAGTCCCAGGAGTGACCCAGCTTTTCCCAGCATAAAAGCAATCTAACTCCACTTAAAACCACAAAACAACTGAGCCTTTAAGCCAACATAGTTAGCACTTACCTGAATTGGGAATTACAAGGTGACCTCCTAGGGAGTTGAAGGTCCCAAATGCAGTGCATGATGGGTCTGTTTGCCGAGCAAGGCTCTGGCTCTTCATGTTCAGGGTCTCATTCTCCAGCAGAGACTGTGTAATCTGTGGGGACAGCTTGGAGGAGAAGTCAGAGAGGTCATCCTGGGGGGTGACAGCACCAGAGGTGTTATAAACCTTGATCTTCAGGTTGGGGAGCGGGTCCAGGATTGGCGAATTGGTCATTGGGATTTTATCAGAGACATCATGCAAGGCATAAACAGGCCCCCTGTACATGGCTGCAGCAGAAGTGAGGTCTGGTGGTACCGCCAGGAGGTCTACATTGGAGATGAGAGGGAAGAACCGTATTACTTCTCAATTCTGATGACTTTCTTCTGGGTAACAACTTGGGCTTGCATTCTGCATGTCATACCAAAGGTTAAGATATGCAAAGTCCTTGCTCACAGATCTTCATCTCCTTCTCTATACTTCTCTCTGGCAAACTCCCTGAGCTTGTATGGAACCTTATTGTTATACAGAGTTACAGCACTTTTCTGCTCTAATGACTTTTCACTGGGATTATTTTTCCAGGCTGCACTCAGATTTCAAGTATGATATGCTTAGCTTCAGGGCAAGGTGTTTTCCTTACTCAGTAGAACTAGTTTTATTAACTAATAACACCCCCCTCCCCAAGGTGCTAAGTGACAATCACTATGCAATCTATCTAATTAGCCAAATGACAGCATTCCTTAAATAAAAGACAGAACAAGCCTATGAAGCCATTATGTCCACAACTCCCCACAGTGGGGGATTAGTACCTGCACCACACTTCTTGGAGTTTTGTTTTAAAAGTATCTATCTCCAGCAAAGAAAACAACACTTCTGCTTATCTTCCCCATGACAGCTCCTTTGTCATCTTAATTCCTACTTTGATTTATTTTTTTTAGCACTCATATTGGGAAAAAAGAGGAACTCTTCAGCCTAAATATGGGTCTTGAAAAAGCCAACACCACCTTTAGAGCATTTTTTTTTTCTGGCCAATGAAGTGTGGAAATAAAGAAATTGTTACACACCAGTGACAAAAATGCTCATTATTAAATGATGTTCTACTCCAACTTCTTTTACGTTGTCTGTTGAAAGTACAGTACTTCTTAAGCTACTATTTATGCTTGTGGAGACATGGCATAGTAAAAAAGGCTATTATTGAAACAAAGAGGAGGAATATGTGATGGAATTACTGTACTGTAATATCACTTGTGTGATGAACCCTGCCTCCACTGTTTCATCCAGTGCTTTGCCTTTGATTTAAATTTGAACTGGACCTGTATTATCACAAATGTCTCTGTGTTTCACTCTTACATTCAGGCTCTCTCCTCAGAAGTTAAATTCCTCTGCTGTATGCTCTTGGGCACATCTGAAAAATGCCAGTGTAGATTTTGAGCACTTTGACTATCAGAAATACGGATATGGACTCTCTCCCTTTTATCAAGCGTCAGCAAGCATCCAGCAAGTATCATTCATGCAGCCCAAGAGACCATAACGTTATAGCATCTTCCTGAATTGGTCAACAGGGAGTGAAATATCAACTCACCTTGCCTTGCAGCCTTGATGTTAACAGGCTGAAATCCCCCGTTTAGAGCGGAGGAGTCAATGATATCGGACTCGAAGTCACGGTGGTTCTTGCGATAGACCAAGAGGGCCACGACCACGCAGATAGCCAGGCACACGATCACTGCTATGACAATCCCCACGTAGAGAGCAACATCATCCGAGTCTGGGGCAGCTGCAGGGAGAGAGAACCTTGAAGAAATGTCCTCCTCACAGAGACTTTCAAGAAAACACATTCTTATTATTCTCATTTCCTGCAGGTATTTATTGCCTTTTTTTATAGGTTAATTTAAAATCCATTTCCAAGGCTATATAACAGGTCTATGCCCTTTTGATGGAAATTCATCTTTGATTTCTCTCTAACTTGTGTTCTAAGTCTTTCCCTATCCACTTGTTCATCTGCCTAGTACCCATGCTGTGAACTACCAAGCATAACACATTAAAAACTTAGTCTCATGAAGCAAATTCACCCTATGAAATAAAATAGTATGTCCTGGTGACAAAGGGTAATAATGTTGGGATTCAGTGGCTTATCTGATAGCAAAAAAAAAAATGTTGTGGGTTTTTAAACTTCAGAAGCGTTACGTTTTACTCAAAAAAAAAAAAAAAAGGAAAAAAAGGTCAACACTCCCCAAAAGTCCATTTTCTATGGAATAGCTGAAATATCAGGATGTATCCTGGAGCTTGCTTTTTCTGAACAATAATGTGTCACGCCATTATTCCCTGCCACCCATTTCCCTTTAAAAAAAAATAAATCTAGTAAAGCAGAGAATCAAACACTGGATTCTCATCACTGGTGCTAACACTTACATATTTGGATAAAAGTGGAAGCAAGCACAAAAAATAATGTGGTAATTTACCAAAAGGAATGCAGATGTATTAGAGCTGTCTTGTGAGAAAATGGCTATGATATTTCTACTAGCTGCTTATACCGTATCTTTAGCACTAATTCCAGGCTAATCTCCAGCATCATTATCCACAAGATACTTTTTTTTTTTTTTTCAGAATGCCTGAATATATGATAAAAATTTGATGTGTTTCTATACAGAGAACCATCTGAGTTTCAGAAATAGCATAATGAAAAAAGAGAGTGCAAAACTAAATCAGACTTTTTTTAATACTCTATTTTTATTGGTTTGGAACATATGAAATAATTTTTATTTGCTTCACCCCTTTTAGCCATTTCAGGGAAGCTGCCTTACAGCTGCAGAAGTGAGAGCTGGCAGATGTTGAAGAGACTGATCAATCTCTGTAAGCTCCTGGATATCAAGACCTTCAATGTAGCCCCCTCAAAGCATCCCATTTTTTCCCCCAGCAGTTCAGGAAGCCGATCTCTAAATTCCAACTCAAAAAGTTATCCCTCCACCACATTTCTTCCATTTGCTGAGGAAATTTTACTGAGAAGAAGGTTCATTCTCTCCAGTTTCTGTTTCTGAGGCAGCATCTTCTCCCATTTTCCTGATGGAAATGGGCTGTTACCATTCTGTGTCAGCCTGCTGACAGTGGAACACTGCGGCTGGTGTCAAGCAAGCAGCATGCCACTTACTCTGCCGAATAAGTCCCTCTTTGCCTGCTCACACAGAGCTAGCATAAAGCTTGACCCAAGGAACAGCACCATATTAGCATCCAGGAACATAAAATCAAACATTAAACTTACAAGAAAATCCATATTCATTCTCGGTTCTCTGTTCAGTTGAAATAGGATAAATGAAACCTTAAAAAGAAAGAAATTAAACAAAAATGGGAACAAAATCAAATTAATGAGGAGAACAAAAAAAGGGAAGCATGAAAAATGGTTTAATTAATAAAAAAGAAGGAAAAGAAACTGATGGTACTTTAAAATTCTGATACAGCACAGAATTATGATTTTGTATCCCCCTGCCTCCTTGAGAGCCTTACTAAGAATTAATAAGCAGGCAGATTGAATTTCTAAGCCAAAATCGGTCTCGAGTCACTAACTTTGGAGTGCTTAAAGTCTTTCTTTTATTGAGCATAAACTCTAATGGATCTAATTTATTTCAGACATCAAGGGTCATTAGCATATGGAAAGTCTTTTTTCACTATCCCTGCCATATGCTTTAATTCCCAGGACATGTTTGGTGAGGCTCTAAACAGTTTTTTTATTTAATTATAGTAGCTTGCTGTTGATCTAATAGAGCTAAAGGAGACCTGTCGTCACTGGTCAGAGGTTAAATACCATTCGCTGAGCAGAGTCCATGCACAAAGCCCTCTCTGTATTTCCCTGGAATTATTTTATCCTGTCTTTAATATGTGTTCAATAGGAATTCCTCAGGGAGCACAGAATTTATCAGCAAATGGGAAACTGAGTGGCTTCTCTTCTAAATTATTACAAAATCAATAAGGCCCTTGGGGTCACAACATTATTTATTTGAAATCTTCGCTAGCACTATGTATCGACAAAATCATAACACAATTTACAGTTGTATTTCAGAAGGGATAAATGAGACCATTTCCTTTGTCTTTTCTTTCTGCAGCTCCTGCAGGATGGCATGCTGGAGCTGCTTAGTTTGTACACAAGTCTTGTGAACTTGTTAAGCATCTCCCAGCTGCGTTCCGTCCATACAGGAAACAAGTGACATGCTCCAAGTCCCATCCCGCTGGCAAGGTAAATGACAAACCAAAGGAAGTGGGGGAGACGCTGTCAGGGATGAGATTAGAGCCAGTGTGAGACAGAAGGTGTCTCTTCTCCATCACCTTCCCTCCAGTACTTTAGAAGGGAATTTCAGCCCTCTCCTTGGATCGTGCTGTGAGGAGCTTGCACAGCCGAGGACTCCCTGCAGGCGAAACCAAACTGGAAAACGTGCTCCTGGCGCGTGCCTAACGCACAGGAGCACAGCCCAGGCAGGCCCAAGGAATAATCCCCAGCTCCCAGGCACGCTGAGTTTGGGTGCTCAGCATCTGTTGTGCCTGACATAGCTCTTCCTGCTCGGCTGCACTGCTTGCTAATGAAGACATAGTCTATCCCAGCTGCAGGTACAGACATTCCTCCCTGTGAAGTTTCCAGGCACTAACTATTGCATAAATGCTGCTTGAACTGAAATACCAGATATATTTGGTTTGTGTGGCAAGGGGGGGTGGGGGCTACAGGGGTGGCATCTGTGAGGAGCTGCTAGAAGCTTCCTCTATGTCCAACACAGCCGATGTCAGCAAGGCCAAGTGCAAGGTCCTG